>NC_090788.1:16155000-16455000 GCF_040054535.1 Antennarius striatus
ATAAGACTTGTACTTAAACTCCAAAGCGCCTGGTCATCCCATGGCCCAGGCAGATCCAGAAGCTTGGAGTTGATCAGCACTGCCTACAGTCTCTGCTTCTGACACTTTCACTGGAATAATCTGCGATTTAAAGGACTTGAAATTATAGTAGTTGTTCTCAAACTTTTGGATTCCCATGTTTTCCACTATTCACTTTTTATATGTTTTTTGAAGTTTGATCATCATTGAAACCTGCTGATTCCAACAAGAAGATCCTTGTGACCAGAACTGTTGCGTATTTTGCCTGTTTACCTGGATTTTTTTCACAGTAATGTTCCTATCATTGCATTTAATGTAACTTCATGAATGTTTACAGGTGTACTTGGTTTGCTCCTGATACTCAGCGAGATGTGATGTAACTTTATGGATGTTTTCTCAAAGGTTCGACCCGTGTCCAGCATCTCATGGGGATTCAGCCATGCCTCACAGCTTCCTCTATTTGTGCTGGTGTGTGTGTATCTGACTGCATGTGTCTGTGTGCAGAAAAACAAAAAACACAGTCGAGATCTGAGAACTCTGATGCATGTGACGTATGTCAACATATGAATGCAACACCAGAGGGAATATGAAGTTAGTTGATGCCAGTTAATGATTCTAAACTAGCAGCTGAATACTTCTACACTGATATTTCAGTTCAAACAAAGGGCAGTGTGTGTGTTTATGTGCATGGTTGTGTCTGTAATTTTTTTTTTACTTTATATGGGTGTGATTTGTTATCCCACGCTTGTATACGCACATTTCCGTTAATCCACTATCTTTCAGCTTTGTGGTTTTTTTCTGTTTGTGTGGACAAAGTGTTCTTTGGCGAGAGCCTAAAAGGACTTTTTTCTTTAGTTTTCCAGTTATCATGTTTCCCGAATCCTGTCTATCTTTCCCTCTCACTGATGTCAGGCATACATGGTGGTCCTGTCACACAGAAAGAACGTTCTGTTCGCAGTTGCAGGATTTTCAGTCAGTCTGTGATTGGTTGCTTGACGTATTCACTTAGATCCAGCCTAATGCCAGATGTACATATTTTCACAAACTGTGTTGATCATCGACTGAGGAGATACAGATCTAAACTGAGAACGCAGCTGAATCCAACTGAAGTTAAGGCAACAGATGTTTCCTTAGCTTGCTGTCAGCTGCAGTTGTTTATCTGCTTGTGTGCTTTCCTCGACTGTTTTGGTGGTTGTGGCTCAGTTCTGGAGAGGAGAGCTGTGGTTTGGCTGCCCTTTGCCTAACTGACACTACTTGGGTAAATATTAGTCATTGTGACTGGAGAGAGTGATAGAGAGAGAGAGAGAGAGAGAGAGAGAGAGAGAGAGAGAGAGAGAGAGAGAGAGAGAGAGAGAGAGAGAGAGAGAGAGGGGGAGAGAGAGAGAGAGAGAGAGAGAGAGAGACCGTTGTTTTGGCTCATATCTAAAAGCTATGAAGACTGTTGCACAATAGTTCAGGCAATTCTTATGGGGAGTGAAAAGGGTACATTACAATCATCAAGAACTTTCATTGTGCTTGCATGACAGAATGATATTTATATAACAATTCTCCACAGCCTTAACAAAGTCAAAGAATTTCTGGAGCATTTGGTACAAATCAGATAACCTCACTTCTCAGCCCTGAACAGTAAGAGTTTATGTGCTGCTGTTTCTCCATCAGCACATGAGCTTTTACGTGCAGGGAGGCAGAAGATAAGTTCATCCAACATGCTTTTCCTTTCTTTTCTTTTCATTAGTCAATCAGCATATAGATGCAAACTAAGTCTCTTTTGATTTGAATGAGAAACTAACCCTTATACCATTATGCGTTCTGAGTCTTTTAAAAAGTATTTCTTGTGATGTTAACAGCTTCTCTGCTCGGACCTTAAACAACAGCCCCATTACTCATTCCAGTTTACTATGGAAAGGGAACACTGAGTATCTTAGAAAAGTAACCAACAAACACTGGTACTTTTACTTGTTTGTTATTAAATCAAAACATATTACAGAATGTTTCGCACCATAGGTGTGAGGGTATGGGTAACTGGGTGATTGTCCTTCTAAGTGGTCCTGGATAAATCAGTAAATTATCTCAGGTGTACCTGGCCTCCACCCATAGTCATGTGGGGCAGTCTCCAAACTAACCTGTGACCTGGATGAAGTGTGTGAAGATGAAACGATTACTGATTGTCTCGTCTTCAAGAAAATGAATGAAGGTTTTAAACATTTTGACACTGAGATATTTTGGCCTGTAGAGGGCAGAATGACTCTAGTATTCTATGAGTGTCTGCAGAAGATTGAAGGAGTTTGTCTATTCTTTCTGTGTGTGTTTGTTATGTAGCCACACACGTATGGCAAATATGTGCATTTGCATGGGTGTATGCATGAATGAGGAGTTGGCACCACAATTTGGGTTTACATGCAGGTTACAGCACTGTCAACTGGGACTTCCTGCCTATTGTGTTTAGAAATGATGTCACTCCCCCGATCAACAGGGAGGAGGAACAGGTGTTGGAGCTGACTCACCCACAGAACATGTGCTCTTTGTATTTATTACACTACTTAGTGGTCAAACTATAAAGACTAGTAAAGTTCCAGTGAAAAGAACATATTTGTCCTTTGCATGTTTAATTGTTACATTTTGTCGCATCATTTTTGTAATGTGTTACTGTGATATTTCAGTGAATTACAACACTATATCAAAATATAATAAAATAATGCAGTCATGCAGGGTCTCATACATAATTCTGCTGATGGAAAGAAAATGTAAAAAGAAAAAGAAAAAGAAATGCAAATTGTATCATTAACCACAGATGTCTTCTTCTTTTCATTCCTGATGTCACCTGCCCCTAACGACCATGGCTGTAGACTGTTACCATGGAGCTATTGCTAGAGTAACAATCTAAAGCCACGGTTGCCATGGAGACAGCAGGATGGAGAAGGAGGAGGAGTTTGGAGGAGTTGGCATGGTAACTGGGAGACTGCAAGTTCTCATTGGTCTGAGCATGGATATTACGCAGCTACGTGGTGTAGGACTCCCCCAATGCAAGCCCTCGCAGGTTTCCATCCAGAGCAGGAGGAAAGAGACGGACGACCTACAGACATTGCTTCAGCTATCAGGTCAACCGTTACAAAAATAAAAAAAACACAGAAAAAAGAACAAAAAGCATCAATAGGATGGTCTCTGCATGTCCATGCTATTTTCAGCACCATGTTCAGTGTACCACCAGGCTTCAGTAGCCATGACTGTAGACTGTTACTGTACTGTGACACTGTATAAGCAGTAAGCAGTCTAAAGCCAAGGTGCTGATGCTCTAGCCAAGTTAGGGAGATGAGGAAGCGATGATAACACTCCCCATGTGGAAACCTGCATCAGCAAAAAACAAGAAGAGAGGGTTTAGATTGACTGGGATAGCTGATACAATTCCTAATAGGTGCTTGATTGTCAACTAGGGGCATTCCACTGACCCAAATAGTTATAACAGGAAGACAAAACCAACTGGATAAGACACTGGAACAGACTGATAAACCATATTGATAATACATTGTTCAGACAGGCTGTAGGTGGGTTTGTAGCACCACATCTGCATCTTTATTTATGTGCAATCATTAAAGTTTGTGTTTGCTACATTTGCTGGAGGGATTTGTGTTTACATTTACAAACATCACAAAGCATTTTGTCCTGTGCTATTCGGAGGCTGTACTAATCCTGGTCTCCCACGTCTGTTTAGGGACTAATACACTCCAGTTAATATTTGGGATTAAATCCCACATCTACAAGACAAAAAAAAGCCTGGGTGTTAACAGGATGTCATTATTACATTTTGAACAACTTTAAAAAGTTCAGAAACCCAATCAATTTTTCAGTCAATTTATCAAAAAAATTCTTAAAGGTCTCAATCAAACAGACCATCAGGGGTCAAAAACATTATACATCCTCCACCCACAGTTTTCCCTGGGTAACTGAGGTGACCATCAGTGATTTTGTATATTATGGGCATAATAAAAGTACCAAAGGTAGAACACAGGATGCACAGAGCCTGTGTTTGACTCCTTTAATGTCATTAAACAGACTGTTACCATTCAGTGCACAACAATGATTTCACCATCTTCAATCACACTAACACATCTTTAGTCATAGACAAGTCATATCTAAATAGAAATCTCAAAATATCGATCAGTGATTTATGGAACCTTAACCAGCATTCTCTTTATTTGCTCTAAACACCTAAAAGAGTTATTTGGCTCTTGAATAATCGAGAAGTTGGTCAAAACCATCAATCAATCATGCTAAGATGTAAAACTTAGATACAGCAGCAAATGATATCTGTGAAGACGTTAATGGAAGGAGCGTTTGTTTTTAATATGGCATCTCTTTAAGTTCATGGAATAGTTTGGTGAGGAGCGCGCATCTCGTTAAACCACCTCTGTGTAAATGGAGCAGAGACACAGGCGCAGCTGCTTGGAGCTGTCCGCGGTGCTGAACTGGAACACACTGACAGCAGAGAGGAAGACCTTATCATCTCACGTTACTGTTGATTCTGATGGTGCTTTAAACCAGAAGAGAAATCTGGATTAATTCCCCTGACCTCAGCGCGTAAACTGTGGACCACAGCGAGGGTTTGTGATTCAAATATATGCTGGTCAGGTAACGAATACCGTCACGCCTGTCACACGCCAGAGGGTACGAGCGTATGACGTCACTCCTGTTGTGAACCAATCGGCTGTCGTCCCGTTCTGCTGTTTGGCTTATCAACGCGCGTTGGCAGCGGCTTGGTCTGGTTTGGTTGCCATGGTACCGGGGAGAAACCGCTTCGACTGTGTGGGTTGACATGACGAGCATGCGGATCCCTTCAGACGCGCGCACACGCGCACACACACACACACGTGTGTGTGTGTGTGTGTGTGTGTGTGTGTGTGTGTGTGTGTGTGTGTGTGTGTGTGTGTGTGTGTGTGTGTGTGTGTGTGTGTGTGCGCCTATGTATATAATGTAAAAGAACAGATGTTACAATAACGAATTATGAATGAACAAGGGGCTTCATTGACTCGTCAATCCCCCACCCAGCCACCCACCCACCCCCGCAGCTCCCCGTCCGTGCACGCTCACACCCCCGCACACCAGAGGATCACACTGCAGTGTGCGCTTTCGTGCGGTGCCTTTAAAATCGGTGATAGTAGGCTCTGTGGCTGCGTGTCATCTGCAAAGTGCGTAAGAGTGACGCAGGCCTGACTTCACCAGCTGACGACGTCACGGAACGGAGGCACAAGAAGAAAAAAAAAAAAAAAAACATGTTAAAGGAAACGCCGACCGGAAGTGCATAGAGAGAAGGGAGAATAGAGGGAAGAGGAGGGAGATGAGGAAGAAAAGGGATGGGTGGAGGCAAGGAGCACCGCCACACCGGAAGAAAGTGATGGCTATAATGACATCACTATCACCGGAAACCTCCTGGTGTCATGCGCTCCCGAGAATGAGAAGCGTATGTTGAGGAACACTCCACCACCCACCCCACCCCCCCCCGCCGCCTACACACTCCCCCAAATCGAGACGCACACACACACACACACACACACGCAAGCACACACACGCACACGCACACACACGCACACGCACGCACTGTGGCACAGGAGACCTGTCAGTGTACACTGCGCACTGGTATGGACAACACCGGACTGTGCTGCTTTGTAACAAACAGTATTTTCCTGTTTACTTTACAACAAATTGCAACCTGTATGACAGGTCAACATAAATAACCAACATTTATAGTGGTTTCTACATTAATATATAGATATGTATAAATGTACAGTGTGTACCATGTAAGAGATTTTATCTGAAGCGGCATTTTCAACGTAGTTTTTAAATAGCAGATTTTTTTTTTTTTTTCAGGCTGACTGTTGCCCACATGGGAAAGAAAATGAGTCACACTGCAGCAACTTCAAACTGAGGAGTCAAATTGAGAATAATGTCAAAGCAGGTTATGGGTTTCCTTGGAGAAATGTCCCGTCCAATACCCAACCTCCCGTGCACTTATCCCATATTAGACTTGGGTGCGCCTAAATAAAGTAGACTTACACAAATCTGGTCTAATGAAATGGATATTCAACTTACGTCCGTCAAAGGTTCCTGTGTAGCCATGGCTGCGGCTCCTTCCTTAAGAAATAAGTCGCTTCTATCTCTAAATTCATCATTGGGAGACTGTCGGTGCATATCTATGTCATGCCGTCTTCGCGCACAGACCTTGTCGTCCCTCTTCTCCAGAGTTGCTTCCCATACAGATCGGGCTCTCCCATCAACCGTAGGCTTTTTATAGAGATCCAGTAGTAACTAGTAGAAGGAACTGGGGAGGGAGGATGAGGGGGAGAGAGGGTGTGAGGGGGAGAGGGAGAGCTCATTCAAAGATTCACCTACACATGTACGTGCGTATCCCACGTCATTGAACGGAGTGCAGCTATTTATAAAGGGAAAGGAAAAGTATAGCCATATTCAGTGTGCATGTCTTTAAAAAAGTAGGGTGAAAATAGCATTGTGTATGAACTTTCTACATCCAGATGTCAAATAATAAAAGCTCCAAAGAGTATATTCCTGTAATAAAAAGATTTTGTCATCTCAGAACCGATCGGTGAGTTGTGTTACAATGCCGCAAATTTCCAATAAAAGCATATTAATTGCGTAATAAACAACTCTCTTGCAGGCTCTTGGAACTTTCAGAAATCTTTTTGATGTACAGTATGTTACTTTCATATCAATAATTGCCATTTTGTGTTATTTAACAATCAGATAATTGCAAAATAATCCCAAATTGTTTTCCAGTGCGGTCGGTCGAGTGAACGCGATTAAAATAGAGTGACTGTTTTGGGAAGAAAATAACTGGAAGTGACCATCTATATCTTCCGGAGTCCCTTAGGTGACATTGCGACGTTCATATGTGATGAATCGTTTGACTGATTATTAATAAGAAAAATGTTTGTTCCAGCACACAATATAAATTTTAAAAAAGGGTTTTCCCACATATCGAATGTGACGAAGGTGTTGTGTGGCTCCACTTGGAAATGAATTCATTCAGACACTGCTGAAGTTACATTCAGGGAATTTAGGGGGAGACCCTCCAGCGTAAAGAAGCGTGTCAGACGCACGTAGGCGCGCAGTGAATTAGACACGCGTGAAGCGCAAGACTAAAAACATCATTTGCTTTAAAACAAGTGTTCTCCTGAGTTGAGACAGTCACGTTCCAGAAGTGTTTAACGTATACATCTTTGCAGAGGAGAGTCGCTCTCTTGTGGAATATGATGATTCTCTGCACGAAGCACTTCCGCCTCCTGGCCAGGGGCGTCCAAGAAATGAAGCCGGAATGGGACGCAGGCCACCCGTTACTCAAATCGCATCGTGTTCTACTTACTATATGTATGAAATATGCTATATGTGAAGGTTAAACCAGGCAACAGTTCTTACAGTTCTTAATTTCACATTTTAAAACATTCATAATATAGGCAAACTAAAACTATATCTATTTATCCATCTATCTATCTATCTATCTATCTATCTATCTATCTATCTATCTATCTATCTATCTATCTATCTATCTATCTATCTATCTATCTATCTATCTATCTATCTATCTATCCATCCATCCATCCATCCATCCATCCATCCATCCATCCATCCATCCATCCATCCATCCATCCATCCATCCATCCATCTATCTATCTATCTATCTATCTATCTATCTATCTATCTATCTATCTATCTATCTATCTATCTATACAGTATGTCTGTCTCATCTAGCTGTCTAGATATCTAGTTATCTAACATTTCTCAAGGTTATTCAAGGTTATTCAAGGTCAATCCTCTCAAACTTCACCAGCTTTTTTTTTTACATTAAAAACACATACGTGTGCTACAATGTGTAATGTTCAACATTCATCAACTGTTCTACCATCTGTAGGAAGACACTGATCAGGAATGAATGGATGGCTGGGAAAGTAGGTCATTCATATTCAACACCAAAGTTCATCCTTGAACTGACTGATATACTAGTCACAATCAGACAGTCACAATCAGACTTTGTTCCAATGGTAACTAGTCACCTGTTACCATCAGAACAAAGTACCTTGCTGGGGACACCTGAGTGTGTTCCATTCACAGAGAGATTTTAAGATGTTAACGTGTGAGAACCCTTAACCCTTTTAGAAATTGGTGTAAATGAGGACATTTTATTATTCACACAGTGAAAACCTACAATTAAATAAAGACAAGTGATAAAATAACAAACAACTTTTTATGTTTGTTGGATGCAATATGAACACAAATATTGACCACTTTTCATTTCAGCTATAACTTTGAAATCTGTTCAAATGGCTGAAGACAGAATAAAGACTTTCTGTTCGTAAATCACAGCACTGATAAGACATGAAGACAGAAATACAGAGGGACATAGCATTAGATGTTATTCACCCTGTTATTACATCATGGTCCTAAATTTATTCTCTTTAATAACATCCCATTAGAAATCAGTGCAGAAGAAGTGAGTCTCTTTCAGCTAGAAATCTAAATGTGCTGACCTGTGGTGGAGGGTAAGCCTTTTGTATGAGTGTACATATCAGCATACGCAGTCAAATCTGTCATACTACACACTTTTATATGCAAGTGTGTGTGGTGAGGAGTGGGTGAATGATTGAAATGTGAATGGAGTATTTCCTCACTTACTGCCTCCTTATATTTTCACTCCCTCTCTGCCCTCCCCTCCACACACAGACATACACACGCACAAACACACCCACACGCACACTGCGACAGTATCATGATCTTTATAAAAAATATTTTTATTACAATTCTCATATGAACTCTTTTAATACGTTCCATCTGATAACCTGTTTGCTTTGTGTTTTAACACAAACCAATCAGCAGCCTTCAGCATTAACATCCATCTTATATTTTCAAGTTTGATTGTGAGTCAAGATGCAAATAATTTCCTCACCTAATCTGTCTATCACGGACAGTTCTTGGCTGTCGTTTCCCTGTCTCATCTGTATTCCAAACAGAGAATGCAGATAAGAGATAATAGAGAAAGAAAGAAAAAAACCCTCCCATACACTTCTCTCTCCTCACAACCGCCTACCTTGCCTTCCCACCTCCCCTTCTCCCATTCTGACTCATACCGAAATCCCAGTGAGCCTCCTCTTTTCCCCCCACCCCACCCCTGTGCTCTCATTTGTGTTTTCTCTCCCATTGATTGCCAAGCTGGCTCGAATGCAATGAGCAGGACGAGAGAGAGGGAGATGGGGGGTGGGGGGTGGGGAAGAGGGTTGGAGATGTGAGGGGGGAGTGGGAGGAGGAGGAGGAGGAGGAGGAGGAAGACTGCCAAAACGTGCCCTTAATGAGGATTCTGTCTAAGCAGAGCTAAGGAGGAAGTGTGTGTGTGTGTGTATGTGTGTGTATGTGTGTGTGTGTGTGTGCGTGCGTGCGTGCGCAAGCGCAGGTGTGTGTGTGCGCACAGTGATGTCAGAGTCAGAGGGAGGCTTGGAAAGAGTGGGTGCGCATTCGTAAAACCCCTCTCGCCCCCTCGCCGTTCTCCCCACGGTGTCTCTACTCTTCTTGCCTACAAAAATTTGTGAGAACACAAACCTGGACTCACACACGGCAGCAGCTGGAACACATCCACCCACTCACACACAAACACGAAGCGGAGACAGAGAATCCGTATCTCCTCTGAAACTTTGAATATGCGCCTTGTTTGAATACTGCGTGACGGAGTAAAATGAGGCAACACTCTATGGCGCTTGTGCTTCTTCTTTTTTTTTTTTTTTAGTGACGTGTTTGTGAGCTACTGGACTCAAATGTCTCCAGGAAAACACTCTTACCTGAGATGACATGACAAGTTTATTGCCGGGATTTCATTACGTCTTACAGAGCATCTGCGACAAACGGGTCTTTTTTGCAAAATCACATTTTTCATTGGGTGGGTGAATATTTTTGCATTGCATAAGTGCAGTGATGGGATCAATTGAACTTTTCAGAAAAAATGAGCAGGATCATTTTAGGGGGGAAATGTGTTAATGTGGTAATGCCAATTGAGTACTCTAGTTTGCGCATGCGCAGTGCAAAGCAAGCAGGAGTTTTGTCTCCAGAACTCCATGACATGCCAGTGGGCAAATCATTGCAAAGTTATCCTGCACTTCAGAATTAACTCTTTTACAGAGAGTCCTGAGGAAACCTGTCAATTAAAGCAGACAAGTGAGCTTCCATACAGTCGGTATTAACTGACTCCAGGTATACTGACGCTAGAGAACACTTGGTATCATTAGTGGTTGCAGCTAAATATTAAGAACGATTCCCGCCAAAGATTATCAGCATACAAAACATGACAGGATGCCTTTCATTTTATGAACTGATTTATGTATTATTTATTGATGGATATATACAATCATTTATACATTTTGGGTTACGCAATGTGATAAGGTGATGGGTTAGACATTGTGAACTAAAAATTTTAACAACTTTGAATCTTCTCGATGGGAAATAAGGAGACATTTGTGTATTAAAGGTTCAAAGACATCATTTTTGTGTACAACATGGTCAGCAATTAAACACCGCTTTGACGTTTGATGAACGTCTTTAATAAAACTTTCATCGACACAGGTCAAGAAAGTCAATACCACAATCTGTGTTACATCTCTGAAATCCTCTATGCTCCATTTCACTGTCTGCACTGTACGTCACTCCATGTGCTCCATCCCAAATTGTCAGCATATTTCTCTCAGTTTTTTTTCTCTTACCTGTGAATTAAACATTTAAAGCAGTCGCAATATATTCTCCAAACATCTATTGAAAGCTAATGTGCGTCACACAAGTCTCTGGCCTCAGTATCTTGCACTGTATCTTTCTGCCCGTCTCTACACTTGCCTTTTCTCATGTTTTCACTTTTTCATGACATGTGTATCCCATTTCATCTCACTTTTGCGCCCCTGCCTTGTCATTCTGGTCCTTCCTCAACACAATACACCTCTCTTGTCCCCATTTAACTCTGCTGACTTTATTTCCACCTCTGTCCTCCACCTCCATTCCAGTCATCTCTAAAAGTCATCTTCTCCCACTTCTCTGTGTCCCAGAGGAGGGAGACACAGAGAGAGATGGACAGAAAGACAGAAGGGAGAGAGAAAATGAGATGGGGGCAGGAGAGATTAAGATATGATTGGGCTGGAGAAGCCCTCTGGTGTCAGAAATTCACCTGCAAAAACTCACTGCTTCCCCCGCTTTTCTCATCTGTATTCACACTATCTCCTCTCCTCCTGCATCATGCCTCCTCACCTCTCTCCCTCACTTCCTCTTCCTATCCACCTCCCTCTTTCTCCCCCTCACTACCCCCCTGCCTCCCCTTCGCTGTCCTTCCGTGTCTCCCATCATCCTGCATTGCTTCACCTGCACTATGGTGCAGCACTGACAATCAGAACTCTGCACACACACACACACACACACACACACACACACACACACACACACACACACACACACACACACACACACACACACACACACACACACACACACACACACACACACACACACACACACACACACACACACACACACACACAGGGAGACACACGCCCACCACTTCCGGCAGTTCCCTCCCTCTCTCACACCTCTCCACTGCAGACACGAAACATTCTACAACCCCTGATGTTCCAGTGCTTCATCGAGACACAGTCGTCTACATTCACACACAACTTGGTGTACCCTGTGTGTGTGTGTCATTGTTATTATGACAAGAAAACAAAGGAGAAATAAATGATAGGAATGATATGGTGATAATGATCAAAACAGTGATAGTCTCATTAAAGTAATCATCATCATGTCATGCTGATCTAACCTTTAACTTTGAAGTGCTTTACATAACATATGGAATTCATCAATAGATTAATTTTGAAATAAAATATTTGTCAATAAATAAGAAGACAAAACGCCTTTAAAACTGTGGTGCTATATTTCTGCTGTATTTCCTGTGTCTACTTTTGTAATGTGAGGCTACACTATCTCACCTAACAGATTAAAATAACTTCTATTACTGTGAGAGATAATACCACAGCTTCCGTTATATGTTTAGACACTCTTAATTACAATGCTCAAGCAGTCAGCCAAGAATACTGGATGAATAATTTAGTGTCATGTTAAAGGAATGCGTGTGTAGAAAAGAGAAGGCTCTGAAGAAATGTGTGTGGGAGATTAACAGGAAGAACAAGGGACTCTGGCCCTTTAATTTGATGTTACTAGGGAAATGAAGCTGTTTACTCTAGCATCAGCCACACTGAGGGTGTCTGCATGAACTCTACTTCTGCCCCCTCATACGCCCACATGCGCACATGCATGCACACACACATGCACTACCTTGTCTTCCCCTGAGTGACAGTACAATTCACTTTAAGATATCTCATTGCATTTGCACAGCTCACATGACAAGAGGAGTGACAAGGGGTAGAATAAGAGAAAAGCTATGACTACGAAATGTTGCACTTCGTTATACAAATTAGTTTGAAAACCAAAGTAGATGAGAGAAAGTTTGTTGTTGGCAAATCCAAAGATATAGCAATAGAACAGGTGAGCTCACATGATAAAATGTGAATAATCCTGACATCTAGTGGATATTATGTAGAAATGGGGCTGTGCATGGATGTGGGGAAAGTCGTTTGCACCTTTTTAAAATTATTGTTACAGACTTTTACGCACCCTTTCTCCAATTGTCATATGTAGGACAAGGTCAACATCAGTTTCGTAGCTATTGTCCATCTTATAATTATGCATATTTTGACAAATTGAAACAGACAAAATATTTCTGGAAGTCTTTATATTCATTCATTCATTCATTCATTCATTCAATCATCTTCCGAACCGCTTTATCCACCGTAGCGGGTCATTAAATCAGTATATAGAATATTAATCAACAGGATGCAGAAGACAGGGTTAGATGGAGACAAATGTTTCGCTGTGTCAACCCCTGAAGCGAAAAGCCGAAAGGAAAAGAAGAAGAATGTATGTATGTATGTATGTATGTATGTATGTATGTATGTATGTATGTATGTATGTATGTATGTATGTATGTATGTATGTATGTATGTATGTATGTATGTATGTATGTATGTATGTATCTATCTATCTATCTATCTATCTATCTATCTATCTATCTATCTATCTATCTATCTATCTATCTATCTATCTATCTATCTATCTATCTATCTATCTATCTATCTATCTATCTATCTATCTATCTATCTAACAGTAAGAACTCTGTGGTTATTAAGTTATTTTTTAAAATGAAAAGACTGTACAAATAATCGCATTTTAAAATCGTGAATTCAGGATTTCGTTTATTTTTGTAATGAACCATACTATTCTTTTGACTTTAATATTACAGTACATTAAATGAAACAAAGCCAAAGGCATCGCTGAAACTCCGCGGAGTTTGACCCAACTTGGCCACCGTACTTGTTGTGTTTGTTTTAGTGAAAGCAAAGATGGCGAACGAGTTGGAAAGAGTGCGAATCTCAGCTGCAGAACTCCGAGCTGACGCGTCGAATTCAGTCAATCTAACTGAGTATCAGAAAGGTAAGATGAAGCGAAATAGATTGTACGAATGACGACTTTCGTGAAGATTCTACAAGAGAAGTATCCAAACTTTGATGAAGTAGCTATGGATTTGCTAAGTTTCCGAGAAGCTAATGTTGTTAGCTAGCTTGCTCAAGTTAATGTTCCCTCTCCATTCTTTGGTTTCGCATGGTCACTTTCAAAAGAACGTTTAATCTACAAAGAACTGTCAAATTGTGTTTAAGTTTTGTTCTGAACAGCTGTGAGCGATTCTTGTCACTATGGCAGAGATTATACAATATAGTATTGCTATAAAAGCGGCTTCTGTTACCGTTAATGATACCGCAGCAAAACAAATTAATGTCCTCGCCACCACAAAAAGAAGCTTTTTCATGAAGAAGTTTAACCCGTTGAGACAAGCGTAGTGCAAATTAATCCCTCACATCTGAAAAAAGATAAACTTTATGATTGCTATGAACGGAAAGTTACATGTAAACACATGTACATGGCTAACATTTTGACGGTTCGTACTGCAGGCAAGACCAAATTTATGTTGATAATGGCTGAAATGAATGTCCAGCAAATGCATCTCTATATTCTTTTTAATATTTGCCCAAAAAACTGCAATGGCCAACTGATTATTATTATTATTATTATTATTATTATTATTATTATTATTAATAAGCACTTTTTAAATATTATTTATTTGACACTCATTTTTAAAACTTACATGCTTATACTTAATGTCCTTGGGGGATGGTTCCACAGTCAGTGTAGGGAAGTCAGAAGGTACTGAGAGGCTGTTAAAGGAAATGGTGAATCTGGTATTTTCTGTCATATTACTGAAAGGAAAGAATATAAACCAAATACGTCAAGTACCCCATGTACTGTTAATAGTTGACTTTTATGACATCTAATTTTTTTATATTCTTGTTAATGTAGAGGAGCAACAGGAGCTTGACTTGCCCAAGCATCAGAGAAAACGCGAAGGAAAGCGCCCTGACATGCAACGTTACCAGTCAGTCGGTGGACATGGATGGCGTAACCATGACAAGGAGGAGGGAGAAACTGAACAAAGCGATGCTCCAGCTACTGATTCATATGAACATGAAGAGCAATCATCACAGAGTGAGAAAACTTTTGAGTCGAAAAATGTGGTTGGGACATGTACTGACAAAAGGGAAGAAGGCAGGATGAGAGGTGATGGAAGTAACAATCAAAATTGTGGAAAGTACAGCCAGTCACAGTCTAAAACAGAAACAAATCAAGCAAAAAGACTTGTCAAAAATGAAGGAGAACTTCAGCAACCTGTTGTCAAGCAAGCAAAGAAAGTCCGCAAACCAGACCGAGAATTTTATCAACCTGGGACTCGGAGGAATATTCCAGTAAAGGATTGTGTAATTGGAAGAGAACAGGATAAGCCTCCCCCTGCAAAGAATGAGCCAGGGTCTGAGCTAAGTACAGGGGGAATGGAAGGAAAGAAAAAAGCAGCCATACAGAAACGAGAGAAAGAGAGAGAACCAAAGGGAATACAGGAAAACATATGTAATTCCAGTGAGAAAAACAGAACACAAGGGAACCGAGATGCGCACAAACCTCCATTACCTTCAGATGCTTATGTAGAAAAAATTGCAAGCAAAGTACAAAAGCTCACAATGAAAGAAAAAGTTAAAGTTGGATCTGAAGTCCAAGTTGTTGAAGATTTAAATTGCAGGAAAGGAGAACTAAGTGACAAGGAAAGGAGAATCCATGGAGGAGGAGGAAAAGAAGTAAGCAATAAGGTAGAAAAGAAGAGGGAAAGGGGAAACCGTAGAAGAAGAGGAGGGGAAAAAGAAACAAACCAGGATTCTAGGAAAGGAGAAGATGAAGTTGTTGGTGGTGGACAGAGCAAGTCAAGGAAAGATGAGAAGGATAGAGACAAAGGAGTAGCAGAGGTAGAGAGCAATAACAAACCAAGGAAGACAGGAGAGACACAGCAAAACAAAGGAAAAGAGAATCGTAGGGAAAGAAGGAGTGGAGACAACAACCATCTCTCTAGAGAGACTGAGATAGATGCTAAGATACAAAGAAATGCAGACAGGGCTGTCGAAAGAGGTGACAGAAACAAATCCAATGCAAACATCACAATACAAACCTCAAAACGCTATTCAAAATCAGACATTCGCCGCTCACGTAATCGAACATATAGCAGTAGCTCAGCCAGCAGTGTGACCAGCTTGGATGGTTCTGGACGAGGGATGGATGTAGAGAGTACCAAGTGGCCACGCATGGACCCACGGCACAACAACAAAGAGGGGATAGCTAAAAGTGGAGGACGTAGAAGACATTTGCAAAGCTGGACGACAAATGGAGAATCATCTACTGAATCACTGGATGGAAGTGAGATGAGTGACGTAACAGAGAGTAGGAGGAGGAGAAGAGTGACAGAGGAACAATTACGTGCAGAGAGGTGTAATGAAGACAGCAACAGAGCAAAGGAAAACAAAGTCGGGGGTCGAGGAATATTAAAGGTTTCTATAGGAAAACAGTCGGCTACCTCATCGCATAGTGGGCTTGCACAACATCACAAACAAGGTATGGCTCCTCATAGCAGAGGTGGGGGTATCCTGGTGCTTCCAGCCCGGACAGACATCTCTCATTCACCAGAGGTCGGGCAAAGACTTTTTTTCAGTGGAATAAGAGGAGGAACAGTATCTAAGAGTAGAGGAGGGAGAGGTGGAGGAGTAAGACGGCTCTGGGATCCAAATAACCCTGACCAGAAACCTGCTCTTACCAGCACACAATCCTCGAAGCATTCGTCTCTCCACCAGTCTATGTATCTTCAGACGGGAGCTGGATATGGACAACTTCACTTTCTGGACACAGATGACGAGGTCGCAGGCAGTCCTCCAGTCCCACAGGGTGAGAACTTTCGATCCAAGCAGGCTGCTGCCATAGCTTACTACAAATTCCAAAACTCTGACAACCCATATTGTTACCCCATGTCCACCACAAACTCACATGAACCCAGCATGGCCTCTAATCAGCGGTACCCACATCCTTACCATATGGGGCCCTACCAAATGAGTCCAACGAACAGTATGCACACGAGCCCTGGTTTGGGTCAGTTCGGTGGCAGTTACAAGGGAGCAGGCTATTCCCAATCTGGTGTAGGAGGCACTTTGTCATTTGAAGAAGTGGAGCAACAAGCCAGAGGGGAGCTGGTCAGGCTCCTAAGAACTGCAGATGCGCAGGAACTCCAGCTCAGCAACTTGCTTTCCAGAGACAGAGTGAGTTCTGAAGGACTGGATCGCATGACCCAACTCAGGTGAGGATAGGAGGAAATGTGTGTTAGTGGCATTTTGGGTGTAATTGCTGTTGATAAATCCTGCTGATCCAGTCGACACATTAAAATGCCTTGTCCTTTAATGCAGTTTTGTGTTCTGTTTCTAGGGCTGACTTGTTGGGGCTGTATGAACAGGTCATCCTGACAGACATTGAGTTTTCGGACTCTCAGAATATGGATCAGGCTTTGTGGAAAAATGTTTTTTACCAGGTTATAGAGCGCTTCCGGCAGCTTCTCAAAGACCCCACCTATGACAACACCCCTCACATCAGGAACATGCTGCTCACACTGCTTGATGAGGTAAGGAATGGGTAGCAGTAGCAAATACAGACAGCATATGGATATCACATATTAAGAAACTTGTGTTCACCCTCAGTTACTCAATCATATACAGTGTGTTTTCATTATATTTTTCAATCACAGTGAAGGTAACAGACTTCAGTACATTAATATTTCTTGTCATTCATAAATTTTAAGATAAGGTAAAACTGAAGCTTGTGAGTGTACTAACGCACATGAAAGATTGTTTACTTTCGTATATAAAAATATCTGTTGTTTCCTTGCAGTTTCAAATGTCCATTGTGATCAATGTGTGTGTTTTACAGGGGGCTCTGTTCTTTGATGCGTTGCTTCAGAAGCTGCAGACAGTGTACCAGTTCAAACTAGAGGATTACATGGATGGCATGGCCATCAGGGCTCGGCCATTACGCAAAACGGTACAGAAATTTTTGTTTCTGTGTATTTCACCTGTATTTAAAGATTCAAAGAACAATGTTTCTTAAAATTTATTGCATACATAGACAATATATGGACAGTAAAGACACAACATCAGGCTATGTCAGTGTTTTTATAAATTAACAGAATTGCAGTACAGAAACATTTTAAGTTTACTGAGCCTGTCAGTGATCGTTCTTGTTTGGTATCACCAATATATCGTGGCTGCTTACAGTAGAGTAGTTGTCAACTAATCGCTAATTGAGATTAGCAATTGTATCTTGACTTAACTGAAGACCTGAATTGATTAAATGTTTCTGTTTTCTCAGGTAAAGTATGCACTGATCAGTGCTCAGCGCTGCATGATTTGTCAGGGAGATATAGCACGTTACCGGGAACAAGCCAGTGACTCGGCCAATTATGGCAAGGCTCGCAGGTAGGCTGTGATTTAAGTTTTCTTGACAGACTACCATTAATTAATTGATCTGAGCTGTATATGGCGTACTCAATGAAAACAATCTTGTAATGACGGTAGTATGAGAAATTCAGTCTGATGGTATCTCATGACTGCATGTTTCCATTCTTTCATAGCTGGTACCTGAAAGCTCAGCAGATTGCTCCCAAAAATGGCCGACCATATAACCAACTGGCCCTGCTGGCAGTCTACACAGTAAGTGATACTTAGAAATGGGTCACATCATTGGCTTTAAATGAATGCATTATATGACTGATCGTTCTCCTCACGGAATTTCCTAGGAATGGTTACAAAACACAAATGTATTTTGAATGATGGTCTCACCACATTTTTCCATTCTTTCTTTTCCCTCTTTCCACCTCTCGTCTACAGAAGCGCAAGTTGGATGCTGTGTATTATTACATGCGTAGTTTGGCAGCTTCAAACCCCATCCTGACTGCAAAGGAAAGCCTGATGAGTCTGTTTGAGGAAGCGAAGCGTAAGGTGAGATGCTTCTGCCATTAAGTTGTGCTACATGATCTTTCATGGTTTGTATTCTCTAACCAAATTAAGCCACCTCAAGTATAAATTGTGAGCTACCTGCACGGCTATGATGAGGATTCAGTATGCTTCAGTTTTAAATCACATCTCAAATCTCACTGAAACATTACAAAGACATGCGCCCTTTTTTCAACCACCATGGCCCTGAGTTTATTAAAATCTTAACATGTATTGCATACAGGCAAATATAATAATTTAAATGTGTAGTGTTTTGATTGAATTATTTGTTTTATAAATCGACTTCCTGATATTTCTCGTCAGTAATCTGATCTAAAGTGACAACACGGAGTTCAATCAATGAGAGTCCAGCTCTTAACATTCTTTATCCTTACAGGCTGACCAGCTTGAGCGAAGCAGGAGGCAGGAGAATGAAGGAGGCTCAAGGGGTCCAGCAGTAAGAGGAAGAGGAGATGGTGGAGCACGTGTGGAGATTTGGATTCGCCCCAGCACACAAACAGCAACCCCATCCTCACAAAGAGGAGGAAGTGAATCCATCAGAGACAGCGAGCAGGATGGAGAGCTGGGCAGTCTCAGTGCTAATGATGTAAGAGCGCTGTTTTTCTTTCACGCACTTACTACCATGTTGTTTTCACTGAAAGACTCCGGTGTGTGTATTTTTGATGTTTTGTGGAAAAGCAGCTGAAGAGGAGACGATTGCGATCATCTGGTCCACAAGGAAATGGATGGTTTGATGTTTTTCAAAACCCACAGAGCTGACACACTGATATATACAGTATACCATTCTCCATTTACTTTCTCAATCATTATGTTTTTCATTTTTAATTAATTTGACTTAAATCATTCCCTCTGTTGTCATTTCCTTTTTATGGATTCAATATTTCTTTGAGGTGCTGGTTTTCTTTCTCTATGGCACTCTGAGTAATTTTGTGTATAGCAACTTCAAATGTCCCTCCACAGGCAGATTGTAGCTTTCTGCATTTTTCCCCCTCATTTTACAATCCCGAGTTTTGAACAAATCCATTTTCAACTGTCTCCAATGTGTGGCACCTCTACTCACTGTTGATATCAGCATCTGTATGTGTATATTATTTGTTCTTTCTAGCTTCAACAGTCTTTGAGTCCTCTTCCTCCCACTCTTATTGATCAATCTCACTGGTGTGTTGAAGTGAGGACATCAACTCTAAATCTCTTCTGATTTGTCAGTGGATAAGGACGTGTTCTTCTCTCATGCTGTGCTGGAGGGTTTGTAGCTAAATAAAACTGCTGCATAAAGATTAGTCATGCTTTTGTTTTCTTCTTTTGGCTATTTTTCTCCAGCTGAATAAGAAATTCATTCTGAGTTTCCTGCATGCACATGGAAAGCTGTTCACCAAAGTTGGGTGAGTGACATCTCATTGTAACTCCTAACTTTTGGACTGAATTAGAATGTAACAAGATTGATTAAATCTCTGTCTTTTTGTCTGTTTTATGCATCTGTGTGCATGTGTGTGTTTTGACTTGACAGAATGGAAACCTTTCCTGGAGTAGCGAGCCGTGTTCTGCAGGAGTTCCGGATGCTGCTGCAGCATGGCCCAACCATACTGGGGAGCACACACATGCTGCAGATTGTTACCATCAACATGTTCACCATACACAATAACCACAACAGAGGTAGCTCAACACGCATGCGCGCGCGCGCGCGCACACACACACACACACGCACACACGCACACACACACACACACACACACTAGGAGAGACAGCCCCATTTTGTTTCTATTTTTTTAATGACAGAAGTGAATGGTTTACAATCACTTGAACTAAATTGTTGTGTTTCTACCATTAGCCCAGAACAGACAACCCAAACCCGGGTGTTAGAGATGACTGTTTACATTTTCACTATTCTAGTGGGCACTGGAAGGAAGGGTGTGGTTAGATACTTGTAGATTACCTGTACATCCACACTGCTCACTACTACATCCTACAGACTGCAGCAGTTTGTAATTAGAGGATTGTTAATGGCTCTTTCACAACCTTTCTTGAATATACTTGAATACTTGCACAGAGAGTTGTCTAAGAATTTCGTTGTACACTTGTGTATGAGGATATTAAAAGTATTCTATTCCTATTCTATTCTGTTCTGTTCTGTTCTTTAAGTCCTCTTGAAGTTCTTCGAGCAACTGATCTAAAGCTTCATAGAACTTGTTGGAAAATACTGATCCAAAGGTGTTGTTGAAATTTTGTTAAAAAAAAATCTCGACTTTTTTTGTCAGGCGAGGAAGGAGAAGTGCGATCCATTTTGCATGAGCAAAGCTGTGCTCTGGGTCTCGGGATGTTTGCACTGCTGGTGCAACGCTGCACAGAGCTGCTGAGAGAGATCCCTGCAGGTAAAGCCATTTTTAAGTTCCACACTGTGTTGTTTGCTTCAATTATTTTTCAAACTTGTGTATGTAGATTCTCATCCACTTCAGGCACTTTTGAATTTATGCCAATATTTGAGTTTGAGTGTTTATCTTTACCAGATTAATAGTTAGATCAAGTGCAATCTCACATCAGTGGAGAGCACAACAACATATATAAATAGTATGTTATAAAGTTCAATTAATGTCATGTCGAACTCATGTTTGAGTTGTTTTTTGAGTGTTGATGTTTGTAGTGCATGATGTGTTTTGATAAAGTATTCACCTTTTTGCTCTCTGAACACCAGCTCCTGTAGAGGAGGAAGAGGGCAAAGGAGAGGGGCTGGATAGTATGGTGCGGGTTTCTGCCTTCCCCGCAGACCTTAGAGAACTACTACCAAGTATCAAGGTCTGGTCTGACTGGATGTTGGGGCACCCAGACCAGTGGAACCCACCACCAGGCAGTATTGAGTGAGTTCTGTAGTTATATCTGCTGCTTTATCACGTATACAAAAGAACAGAGGACAAACTTCAGCATGAACCACTAAACACTCATTGAATGTAAGCAGCCAACTCTTACTTTCACGACCTGATACTTTAATTTAATTTCTGGAGTATCTTATACATCAGTGTGAGCAAAGGCAGTGTGTGTTTGTTTATTCATGTGACATTTAACACAATGATGTCATAAATGTACATGTAATTGTAGTTTAGCTGTTCTAAATCACCATTTTATGGTGATGTGTTGGTTCTGCTCATGGCCACAGCTCGTGATTTTGTAATCATAGACACCAAACAATAACTCTTAATAATACTCAACTGTCACCATTAC
This sequence comes from Antennarius striatus, assembly GCF_040054535.1. Lineage (NCBI taxonomy): Eukaryota > Metazoa > Chordata > Actinopteri > Lophiiformes > Antennariidae > Antennarius > Antennarius striatus. Next base: position 16,176,795 of record NC_090788.1, read on the forward strand.
TTGTGGATCTTCTTCCCTATCAAGCTGCTGCCCTGATGTCTGGCAGTGCCTGGCTGACCTCTGTAATGTACTGGCATGTGTGGACCACGGGGAGGTGCCGCTGTACAAAGTCGACACGGACGAAAGCGATGGAGATGAGGAGTTGACTGTTCTACAGTTGAAGGAGGACAGACTGCTGGCTGGTTTTGTCCCTCTGCTGGCTGCGCCACAAGATCCTTGTTATATAGACAAACACACAGACATGGTGAGTGAGCCGTAATGTTTTTCATGATATTGTTCACCTGGAGCCCTGGTACCTTCTTCTGCTCCTGCAGAACAACTGAACATTCTGGTGATTCTTCATTCTGTTTCAAGGTTTTAGTTGTAACTCTGATCGTCCTGTACATGTACTTAGACATTTATCCTCTATTCTCAGGCAATAGCAGCTGATTGTAAAAGAGTTACAGTGCTGAAATACTTTCTGGAGGCTCTATGTGGACAAGAAGAACCTCTGTTGGCCTTCAAAGGAGGCAAATACGTATCTGTGGCAACTTCTCCACTCAACCAGTCAGTGGACACAAGGAGCATACAGGATTCTCTATCAGAGAAAGAGGTGACTATGTTTGACCTGCTTCACCTCATGTTACATTTATGCAGCGGCGATAGTGACTTCAAGTATTTTTAAAAAAAAATTATCTTGGATTGAGCAAGTTCCTTTCAAAATTTGACCACAAAAATTATATTTTTAAATGCTAAAATTCAAGTGGCTGTCAAAGAAAGGTAATCCACTTTTTTGTAAATGTGTTATCTTTTTTGTCTGATTGACAGACGGATGACGTCATAGTCGAGGCAGACTCTTCTCTCTCAACATCAGAGGGAGAGGAAGAAAATGAGGAGATGGGAGAAAGTGAGAACGACATCAGGCAGCTGAAGGCGCGACGCCATGCCCTAGCCAACAAACTGGCTCAGCAACAGAGACGCAGGGATAAAATACAGGTATAATTGACATTTGCATTGACGCCATTCAGATCAGCACAATTTGACTTTTCTTGTGGTGGGGGCACTTGTGACCTCAGACACTAATGATGTGGTTTCTGTCGAAGAGGCTGTGTTTATTTAGGCTTCAATGATGTGTGGCTGTTTTCACTGAAGTAGACTGTGATTTTTCATCAGAGCAGCTCCATTCTCTCATTCCTACCATGAGCTTTATGCTCTTTTGTCCTGTCATATGACATGAGTCGACCAGAGTGTTGAATTGATGTCTACTCTTGTACAGTTTTTTAAAGATTTTTTTTCCCCCCAGGCGGTGCTGCAAACAAGTGGACAGTTGGAACTAGAAGTACGACCTCTGTTTTTGGTACCAGATACCAATGGATTCATTGATCATTTGGGAGGGCTGAAGAAGCTCCTTCAGTGTGGAACATACATAGTAGTTGTGCCACTTATCGGTAAGACAAAGACAAAGAGCGTACACTGTCCTGTAAGAATGTTTAAGACTTAAATTGATGTTTTAGCATGCTGAAACAGTTAAGAATTTCCAGTATGTCTGTTGTTCAGTGGAAAACAGTCTATTTTTATGTAAATTTAGGAAAGTGTACTGTGGTTGATTTGTGTTTCATGTCTCCCAGTAATTACAGAGTTAGACGGCTTGGCTAAAGGCCAGGACAACTTTGGTGGAGGAATGGGGTCAGCAGGGCGCAATGCTGGCAACCGTGGTAACTATAATGTTAGTGTGGCGCATGTACGCACCGTACAAGACAAGGCCCGGTTGGCAGTAGCTTTCCTAGAGAAAGGATTTGAAGCGAGAGAGCCTTGCCTGAGAGCTCTGACAAGCAGAGGAAATCAACTGGAGTCTATTGCCTTCCGCAGCGAAGACACCTCTGGACAGCAGGTCAGAGCCTGTTTGTTTCATGGTCACTTTCTATTAGATTCTTTACAGGGTTTTCCCCACAGTAATGTTGTTAGTCTTGCTGGCAAATATCTTTAGGCTTCACATAAACACTTTATAGAGTCAACAATACATTCAGTTATACAGTGATCCCTGTCACTTGCAATGAATGCATTCCAAAAACCACCCACAAAAACGAAATTCCGCAATATAGCGATGAACTATTTATTTTATTATTTATGTTAATTTAAACATTTCTGAACCTCCCCATATTTATATTATACCACCTTCTATCTGTATTACATTTCCCACACTCTTATAGTTTAAACCACTCTTGTATGGAAGTGCGCTGCGTTCCGAGACTCACTGAACGCAGCGCACTTCCAGATGCCATCAGCCAATAGAATGTGCGTAGGGTATCATGTGACTACCTACTAAAAGCGATGAGGTAAAGCGACGCGTGTTGATGCACGAATGCGCAATCGATTACTGTACATCTTAAATTACAGGAAACATGTTGTTCCAATGAGGAAGTTAGCCAAAAGAGGGCACACATTGTGGCAACCCCACTAACATCATGCAATACAGTGGCAGAAACCCAGACTTTTGGTTTCTGATTGTTAATGAAATAAGGCTGTTTCTTTTGCTAAGAAATAGTGGTTGGCTGCTGATGGGACATTTCTGTATTTTTCTGCTCACTTAAAGTGCTTTCACTGATTTTTAGAGATTCAGTTTTTGTTTCTTCTTCTTCAGGGTAACAATGATGATGTCATTTTGTCCTGCTGTCTCCACTACTGCAAAGACAAGGCCAAAGATTTCATGCCTAATCAGAGAAGTATGGAACATCCTGTCAGTCATTGTGTCTTCAGTCACATGTCCTCACACACACGAAGACTGTTGCAAACACTTATTACTCTTTGGGTTCCCTCACACAGATGGAACAGTGAGGCTGCAGAGGGAGGTGGTGCTCCTGACAGATGATCGCAACCTGCGTGTGAAAGCTTTGACCCGCAATGTCCCAGTCCGAGACATTCCCACTTTCCTCACCTGGGCCAAAATTGGTTGAACCGGGCTAAGCTGAAGTCTACAGGATCCCAGCCGTTGAAGCCTGCTTGCCACTAAGCCAAGAGGAGGTGACACTCTTAAGTGAAGAAAGAAGAGAGCATAACAGGTTAGAGGAAACAAAGAAAGTCAACAGCCACCTGTTATGAAATACAAGAAAATGTAGAGAACGTGTAGCGTGGTGGCTTGAGTGAGCCTTCCCCCCTTGTGATGAAGTGTGTATGTATGTATTTATGTGATAAAATCGGTGTGCTTCCCCAGGAAGAAACAAGGGAGACTTACAAGTCTTTGGAAGGCGTCATTCAAAAGCAGAAAGAAGAAAAAAAATTTGTTTAAGGTGTGGTCCAGCCTCTGGCTTCTGCTCCTATTTCATGATTGACTCAGCAGGAAGTATTAAAATGTGAGGCTAAGAATGATGCAGAAAATGGGAGAATGTTAATGGTTGGTTAATTGGTTTAAGGCAGAAGTAATGTGGCCCTTCCACTCTTCCCCGAGGAACCGGTCACGTTTGACTGCGAAGGCCTCCATAACAAAGCTGAGAGAAAGCGAGGCAGAGAGAAGCAAGAGGGTCTCTGTTAGTCGAAAAAGTGGCCAATTGTAATGAAGGTTGATCAGGACCCCTTATGCAACCTCAACACTTTCATGCCGGTATTGCCTTTTCCTGCTAACGCAGGAAGTGCTTGATGCCCGCTTGGTATGTGAGGTTGTTCGTCCAGATTGAGGCCGACATTGAAGTTATTGTAAGAAAGGTTTTGTTGAAATGTCTCCAACAATAACAGCAAAAAAATATATTTCTGTTTTTAGTAATTTTTGTTTTTGTTTACTGTTTTATAAAATGTTTTGTTACTGAAGCTGTCTCTACGTTATGTGGACTGACAGTAAACATCTGCAAAGTTTCCCACCAAATCACATCAGCCATTAATATATGTTTTACAATTGTAACAAATTTGCAATTTAACAAATACAAGAAAATTCAGTAATTCTGAACTACTTAGCCATTGGAGTGCGTCTCACATTGACAAACCAAATGGGTTTCTTTTCTTTTACGAAATTGAGCACTAAAAAAAATTGCAATTGTTTAATCCAGATTTGTTTTAGTCAGCTATGAGTTTAGAAAGTGCTTCAGTCTCTTAGAAATGTTCTTAAAACACAATTTCAGTTTCTATTTTTTAAAAGTTAACCTTTTCACATGTCACATGATCCAAAAAAGCATGAGGCATACCACTATTTTTGTGAAAAAATGTAAGTTCAGTCACCACAATGCACTGTTGGCATATATCTATCACAAAGGTGGTATTAGTGTTTGCAGTTTTGCTTGCTTTACATTGCTTTCTAAAATTGTGGGTTCTACGGACTTTGGATTTCGTGTGCGTTGGTTTTGATTGGATTTGGTTGCTCAAGAAATAAAAGTAATGTAAACCTGCTTCAATGTTCACTTATCACAGTTTGGTCACATTTATTTAAAATAATACTTTGTGTAAAGGTGGCTACCTTGTGCTGTGTTAGTCAAGTAAAATTTCAGCTAAGCTTATACAACCTCCACCAACAGGTGATGTTCTTGTGTTTGTGTGAGTTGTCTCAGAGGTTTAATGTTTGCAGCTCATTTTTCCTGGTTCTAATGTAGTATTCAGTGGCTTAACTGTGGTGCTTAAGTTTTGGAGCAAATAATTGCTTTTACATAAAATTCATGTCTCATCTTTCATCATTTAAAGTATTCTGAAAGCTTTGTTTTGTTTTTTTGTGTATGGAGATGGAGAATGTGATCTTATCAGTAGGCCTTTTTCACAACAGACTTTAAGACTTGTCGTGACAGCTAAGACAGTTGTTACTAATAACATGAACAACGTCTCTGTTATGGTCCAAGTGTACTAGCATACATGATACCGGGACCTTGTTGAAATATGTGTGAAAAAGGCTTATTGTTGGTGCACAAAAAAGATATTCTCAATAAACCAGAAATAACAAAACAGATTGTCAGAATTTGACTTTTTAATGTTCTTTTTAAGTTCCCTGTGCATAACAGGGACCCATGTGTTGTTTACAATTAGAAAACAAATGAAAATAATTGACATATTGTATATTATAATAAAGAAGATTATTGTTAAACACTTACCTGTTTTAAAGAACCTTATAACTGCAGCAAAACCAGACATTTAATTGTTCATGCTATGATTAACATGTAGAGATAATGTGTTTTAAAAGGAAGAGAATTAACAAGAAGTTCAAACATGAAGATAGGATGAGATGGACAAATATAGTTATTAAGATAGTGAAAAATAATTTACAGGAAAACTAATCTGTCAGCAAATGGAAAAATGTTTACTGTAGAAAGTGATGCAAGTACAACATTTTCTGTACTATAAGGTGCACTTGGATTATAAAGCGCACCTCTAATGAATTGTTTATTTTATAATCACCGGATTATAAGGCGCACCGCAGGTTTATGAGAAAATTATAGGCTTTTAGGCACGCCTTATAGTGCGGGAAATACTGTACCACAAAATGGTGCATGTCACATTGTTCAGTAAAGTAGAATAAATAGTGGATTCACACATTGAGCCACCTGAAAAGACTTGACTGAAATCAAGTGATGGATTGAGCTGCATTACTATCAAACTGAAATTCAGAGCTATCACTGACAACCCTAAACTACTCGTGTCCACACGTGGCAGCTGGATGACACAGGAAGGACTGACACAAGGAGCCCGTTTGGACTTCTTGATTTTGTACTTCAACACAAAAAAATGTGGGCAGCCTCTTGCCTCACAGCAAGAGGACACTTGGTTCACTTGGGGCCTTCCTGTGCGGAGCTTGCGTGTTCTCCGACCACGTCTGCGTGGGTTCTCTCCTCCTGCGTGACGTCGGCCGGGATGGGCTCCAGCGTAAACCAACCTGAATTCGGATGAACGGTTGAAGCCTTGTTTGACTTTTCTTCAAAAGAATGAATGAATGAGTGTGTTTATATATCGATTAAATAAATCAGGTAAATTTTTAGTCAGTCTAATATAAGCATAAAAAATGAAAAACATGAGTAGTGACCTTGATCATTATCGATCTTCTATCTAATCACAAACATTCAGTTCCGGTATGAATCACCATCAATCGTTGACCGCTGGGGCATTAATTTATTCAATGTAAATGTTGTATATAGTTCTGTACATGTCAGGTACATAAAGTTCCACAGCCTGTTAACAACACCAGTAGGTTCCGTTTCTATCTGCGCCTGGATACAGACCACACGGACGGGACCTGATTCCCGGGATCCTGACAACAGGGCTCACAAGCAACCAATCAAACGCCTCCGAGTCCCGTTCTGCAAGCTGATTGGTTCCCCAGCCTGCAGGCTGTTGTGGAATGTCCATCTTTAACCCCTCTGATGCAATGTGCATTGCATACATCCTACATTTTATCGATGCAGATTAGTCCGTGATGTGTAATCCTTTGACAGATATGATATCACGTTTACAGTGACGTAGGAGAAGAGTTGCCTTGATTGCATAAATAGAACGTCTGAAATTAATGGGTTTCTGTCAAAAAAGACACGTTTTTTTCCCCCAGGAGTAAACATGGTGGTGTTATCATGTGTTAAACACTTGGAACTTTGACTCTCAGACAGGATGTATGACATGTGGCCTGAGTCAAACCATATTTCATATGAATCTCGAAACCAAGCCCTGTCATCCAGAGCATGGACAACAAATACCAGTGAGCAGGCTCTCAGGCGCCACAGCACAGAGGATAATCTGAGTATATAACCATAACTATCTGCTGATATTACTCTAAGATATTAACCAGTTTTAAAGCTTGTGAATTAACTAGAGGCTATATATAGGAGAGGAGAGATTAAGACTCAAACTGTTAATCAGGTTATGAGCTCAGTGACTAAACGTGTATAGGGGTAAACAGAGATACGTGTGTCATGCTCAGTTCCTCCGTGTTCTGGGATGGAACAGGACTCCCATTATGTGTACGGCTCTCCATCCAGATCACAAACACATGCTTGCAGTTGCTGGATAGCGCAGCAGCACCGAGCCCTCAGACTAGGGAGGGGGCAACATTTGCCCAGCAGGGCACAGCTGGACTGCGGGACTCCTCGAACCTGTCACACGTGCAGTCTCCACTCACTTAAAGCTGATTGTTTCGCCACGACTCTGCGCTTTCTGGTGACTTTCTTCTTTGATTCCTTCCCGCTGAAGGGAGGTTATTCTCCTCGCCGCCATTTTTAGGAAACTGCCTATCGAACAGTGAAACTTTGCTAGCTACTGCCTACCGTTAGCAGCTAGCTGTTTGGCTAGTGGGCTGCCTGTTTGCCTTCCACTTCGCTGTGACAGCCAGCGTTTGACATTCGTTAGCTAGCTTAGCTCCACGCTGATATAAGTGATTCTAGCGGCCGGTCAGTGTAAATAACAAATATAACTCGTATTGTTTACGTGAGCATTTTAGCAAGACTTGAACCAAGACCGATTGTAGCATTTTGGGCAACCGAGCTGTTACAAATTAGCATAGCTAACTTATTAGCTAGCGAATTCACACTGACTTCTGTGGACTGCATTGCATCGTCTGTGATTTATTTAAGCTACCGTGGTGAGAGTGACTGGATTCACGAACGGTCTACAATTCACTTCTCAACCGGAGTGGATTCATCTTAACCAGGTGAGTCGGTCGCTGACTTTAGCTCTCTGCTAACCACTGATAGATAAACGCGGTTTTTGTTTTCTCTCCGTCGCTAATTGCATGCTGCAGTGGAGGCTGATGTCAACAGAAGTTAGCGTTAGCTTCGAGCTAGTCAGCTGGATTGGATGCAGTCCACCAGCTAACCTAAAGTTGCTGTCACAACTTGGTCTGTCGCATCGACAGACATTGGGTCTCCTTCCTGGTCAACTCCAATGTTTTCATGGTGTTTATTTCGAATATAATGAATATAAAACATGAGCGACAAAATTGTATATTGAGCTGGGCTGGTGCGCTGAATTGTCATTAGTTTGGTTTGTAGTAAATAATCACTACAGACTGCTTTACCCATGTAGCGTAAGCTAGCTGTGTTATCTTGCTAATCCGCTTTATGCAACTATCGTTGCAAGCAATGCCACTCCCTCGGGTTTGTTTTTGTCCACTGTTGCTGTACGTTAAGTGAAACTGGGCTCTGAAGGTGTCTGTTTTGAAGTTTGCTCATCAGAAATGGACATCATGAGTCACACGCTGGATAGAATGGGACGGTAGGTGGCATTTGTCAAGCTTCGTAAATGCTGCATGTATGTGTCCTGACATCGTGTTTACAAGTAGCATTACACAGGAGGGTCTCACAGATGACTGTGATGATCGTTGTGTAACTGAGCGACCGGGGGAGCTCGTATAAATCAGCCGCTGATGGCTGTTTTGTTCACTGACGTGAGTCGCATTCCTCAGTTTTCTGTGTTGACATTGCGTAACGCTGGCTATCTCTCAGCGAACTGCTGTTCTGCTTATCGTTGACTACACCGCCTAACTTACGTGTGACACAATGGATCATCTGCATCAGGAATTTAACACAACACATCCTATAATATTGTTAAATCGTCAGTGACACCAGGTCTAATAACCGAATTCGGCAAAAGCCTTGCGTTCTGTTGGAGCGATCTGTCAAATCCAGTGCTCTTGGTGTAATGGATGAGACATCCTTACATGTTTGCTTTGTTTGTGTAATGGCTCTTCAAATAAGCACTGCGGTAGGAGCGTTCACCTGTCTTTGTTGATGCATTTGGACTGTGATTCAGATGCTGTCCATGTTATAAATATAGCTGATGGGCTGGAGCTGAAGGATGGGCATGACTTTAACTCTTACACTGGTGTCACAGAATTCTGCCTGGCTGCCCATCCTCGCCTCATGTCCTCTGGAACCTGTGCTGATGTGCACTCCCATCGTTTCATTTGTGTGTCTGCATGCTTGTCGGAAACATCAGCGTGGTTACAGGCTGGAGAGATTCCCCATCATTCCTCTCAAGGACTTGCTGCTAGCTGACAATGAAAGGTGCACAACTGTTAGTGTCTTAACATAATGATGTAAGAGGAGCCTTTTGCAAAGCTTTGATTTATTTCACTGTTTTGTGTCAGGGTTATATCATGGTATGCTGAATATGGTCGCGCTGCATAACGCATTTAAGTATCTCCCAGGAAAATGGATTAGGCACTGGAGCAAAGCCTGCCCTGCCTGCTAGCTTAAGTCCAGAACCTAGTGTGTGACAGTCAGCGACTGCAGAACAAGAGCTGGTTCCAACATCCCATCCACTGCAGTACTGCCATTAAAGCTTTGTTTGTAGGTGATATGAATCACACAGTGTGTTATGAAGGACCCTCCCTAACTTCATGATTTAAATGGTGCAGTGATTTTACTGTAGAGTATAACTTTATTTATCCCTTAAGGGGGTTCTGTCAGGGAAATTAATTACTGTATTATACAAAGTCTCTTTTGAGTTGATTAGGCTAGTTATTGTTAATCTAACAGCTAATAGAGGTAGACCAACCAATTGGCTTGATCAATTTATAGATTGATAGACGGATATAATTATCCTTTAGATGAAGTATTGGTTTACTTCTACTGTCTATTATGTTTGTACTGTTGCAGCACTTGAATGTGTGGTTTTCTACGTTTCTGGTCAACGTCTTCTGGTCTTGCCGCTGAATAGTTGAAAACCGATCACATATTGAATAAGTCCCACAAAGAGTAAGAAGAAAAGGGAAATCATAGAAGCATCCCAACAATATCAACAGTAACCTTTTGATTTTGCTTTTGATAGCCCGAGCTGCCATTAACCAATACTTACAAACATGAAATACAAGCGGTGATTTCTTACAGCTCTGCACTGTGCTCAGCTGATATGCACCAGATGGAGAGGCTCTTATCGAGAGGCACAAAGGACTACTGCTTCCAGTCAGCACTTACAAAGTGTCAAGTAATTGTTATGTCATTTTCTTTTGCGAGAACTGTCCAGCAGTTTGTGGTCAGAACTAACTTGTCTGCCTTGTCCTGCCCTTCACATCTGTCTTTTCCTACTAAGTATTATTCAACATGATTCATTTGTTTACCTGAGCCTACAAGTAAGCAATGCTGCACGTCAAAACTACAGGACCATATGTTGTTCTATAGTCCTGTGTTCTTTGCATTTTAATGAGCAATATTTCCTTGTTCACAACATCTGGAAATTAAACACAAAACACAGCGCAAAATGATCCAAAGCCACAAATCTTTTGGTAAAAACTTTTTAAAAGTCTCTTTTGTAGAATCGGTGTAGTATCCTAAGACTCGGCTCTGTCAACACTCACACCCCTAATATGCAGTGTAAGCCTTGTAACATTAAACCCATATGTCATAAAACAAATTCTCTGAAGGAGGATCTGTAGTGAATTAAACAAATAAAGAAAACAGTGGTGTTAGATAATGGGCAATCTTACATCACCTCATTGGTTAATAGTACTCGCCACATTCTTAAGTATAAGTTTGTAAGAATTTAATTATGATATCATGCAAATGCATAAATATGTGAATTATTCAAAATGCTGGGTTTCATACCTGTGATGCAGGGAGTAAGTTAAAGTTAAAATGTGAAAGAAAATTCTAAATGGGGTTTGAAAATCTCACGGACAACAAACATTGAGAGATTTAAGCAACTTTTAATATTTTAAATGCAAACTCTAGACAATCTGGTCAGGATGCTGATGACATGCTGGGTGTTGGTCTGAAAAGATTTCAGATTGTTACAGAATTAATTGGAATAATCATGTTTACCTCTTTTGTAATAAAACAAGGCTTTTACAGTTAACAGCACAAGATTTTTTATACGAGTCCTTTTGTGTATCTTTACAATCTGATATCTAATCTCTGAATTCTGATAGACCTACAGGCAGTAGGGTTTGTGCAGGGTTTCTTCTTTTTAACTGACCTTGTGCAGTAAAGAGAATTTCACTTTGATGATGAGCAAGGAATTTGATGATTTATTATAACCGCTCCATTCCTCCCTCTCTCTCATTCCTCTCTGTGACAACCATTGGTACTAAGCTTTGTGTATTGCTTGCATCCTTATTGGCCTTCACTGATTTTAAAGTGCAGAGGAAATCAATTCACATAATACAGCAAGAGAGAATCCATTTTCTCTAGCAGCAAAGCAAAACAACTTTCGGTGCATTTGTTGAACACACTGTTCTTTGTGATAACGTGCATGTCTTTGTCTGTGCACGCGCATCTTGCAGTCCGGTCCATCTCTCCGGATTCAGTCTTGTGACTTAGTGTTCTCAGTGTGTGTGAATATTTTTTTTTGTATAGCTTTCATCCTACACACTGTACTGGATGTACTGATTTTATCTAGCAGTTAGAAATGTACAACATGTCTCAAGTGTTCTGACTACAGTCTTAGAAGATATACTATAGTGGTCAGGGCTCCCTGTGGAAATCTTCTCTCAAACATCTCAGTTGTGTGAGATTGAGGACATATTTGTGAGATGGTCTGTTCTGCATCACAAGTGGTATTTGTGGATTAGAATCACATGTTTGTCAGAATTTGACAGCACCAGAATTTTGGATCCATTGTAGAGATGCATTATAGGTTATCATTTCTGCAGTCCCATGAAATTAAATTAAATCTCTTGTATCACTGTGAACAATCATGGGATAAAATGTAATGGTGAAGTCACCATGAAAGGTGGCATTGTGTAAATAAACCATCTGAGATGGAAAACCTGGCTGCACTAATGTGGCCTCGTAGCTTCTTGCTGGAGGAGGAAGAGTCATGTGAGCTTGTAAACTTTCTACGTGTCTGCCATATTCAGCAGTTAAGTAAGAGTACTGTCTGACAAGATAACGATTTTATCTAAGACTGGATATCAAGACTTCATAGAAAGATTTGTAGAAAGACAGTGTTGTATATCCCCAGCTTTTGATTAATAAAGAAATCCCCCAAATATTCATTGTTAGCTGCAGAGACATTTACTTTCCTCTTCTTTGAAAACAGCTTTGAATGTTAGAATTGAGCAATCCTGCAAAATATATTTCAGTCATCAAATAATCCTACAGAATTGTGAAGAGACTGATGACAAGAATCCAAACTACACAGTAAAGACTGAATCTGTTCATGTTGTACTTAAAAGAGACTGATAAGTTCCCTCCATTGAGATATTTGTTGTTCTTGACCATTTTTTTTTCTTTCTCCTTAGGATATTTTTCAGCTGCATAAAACCTTGTGACATTCAGGCAGTGTTGTGTTTTTTGATGCAGCAGGCTAAACTGATAACCAGGGCTGACTATGTTAGTGGTGCTCCTGGGCCAAAGATAAACCAAATGAGGAAACCATCAGTCCTCCCACTGAGCATTTCATTTATGATATCGGTGTTGTTCTGGTGAATGAAGGGTGTTAACAATTTCAGACTGACTGAATGTAATCATGGCGATGAGGTGAAAAAAGGTTTGGTCACCTTTTCAGTTGGTTGTCTTTGGATTATTGAACATTTTATAACTACAAAAAAAACAAAACTACTGATAGTCATTTGCACATTATGTTATATTCTTTAGAAATGTTCCATGTATGGGCTTTCTGGAGTTGGTGTCCAGAACTTTCACTTCAATTAAGGGATTGTGAAAATTTTTCAGAACTAAATGTTTCTTCAGTTGAATTATTAAAAGCTGATTTTGTATAGGTTGTTCACGTTTTGTTGTGTATTTATCCATGCCTTGACGGCTAAGGTTTAACAGAACATGTATACATAAGGCATCCTATTTTTTGTAATGCAAGATTAAAAAAAAAAAATCATTTTAACCTCCATCTGAATGTAATTTATCTCTGTCCAAACGGTAGCAGTAGAATACTGCTGATTGGCAAGATTATGTAACTCTTGTAGAATGTAGCACCCGCTAACTAGATGGAAACCTATGGATCTAAATTGACTATACCTCAGAGGCTTATGTTTATATTTTATTGACAGTAATTACCAGGCAGCAGAGTCAAAGCGTAGTATTTTATTGTCCACGTTTTAAATATGTTGCAGCATGATCTATGCTTGCTGTGGTTCATCCAGGTCAAACTAATCCTTAAAAATTGTCATACTTGTGTTTTGGGTTTGAAGATGTTTCACCACTCAGTTCCAAGTCTTAGATGTCTTCTGAAGTTGCAAACACATTGATGTTATTAAGGTCACATGTTAACAGTTTAATCAAACCGTTAGCGTGTGACCTTCCCCACCCCACCGACAGGTCTTAGGTGACAACAGATAGAATCAAAACACTAGCATTGCTTTTCCTGCATACACGTATCATGAATTAGCCATAGCGAAATTGAAGCATCCTGAGTACATAATAATAATAGACCTGAAGTCCTCCAATCGATCACCTGATGCTGTTCTACCCTCATGGACACGAAATCAATCCCTGGACAGATATGTATGTGGGGGCTAGTCATCGCAGTAGCTGCTGCAAGCAGAAATGATGACCCTGCAGGTTGTGGAATATATGAGGGGTCAACCCTTGATAGTGTGGCAGTGGTTAAAGTCATTATGTGCAGGAGTGTTTTGAATATTTGTTTATGTGTGGCTTCCTGAGCCAGTGTGATGTTGAGGACATGTCTTTAATCTGTTTATCATATCAGAAGACGGGGGTGGCCTGTTCATCTAAAATTGGGGTGTTTGTAGGGGCTTATAAGGAATTTTGGGAATATAGAGAAGCTGCATCACTTTTTGTAAAATATTAAGATGAGCCTAAACATGAAACAAAAACGACAACAAAAATCACAGTAACAGTAAAGAGTTGTTTTGGAGGAACTTGACTTCTCCATCAATAGAACTCGTATTCACACTGTCCATAGCAATAATTTAGTTCCCTTCTGTTTGTGTGTCTTTGTGTGTGTTACTGTTGCTGTTGTTGGCAATGAGTTTCATACTTTTATAAAATGTGACCTGAGTAGGTTTTTACAATTCCAACAGTTCTGAATCTGTTTCTGCCTTCTGGTTCCCGTTCTTGATGGCTCTCAATTCTGGTTCTTTGAGGGACAACTTGTGCAGTTTCAATGTTGAGAGTAAAATTATCTTGATTGAATTTTTTTTTTTACTTACACTGGTTGTTTGGGTCCAGGTTGAAGCAAGGGAGACAAACACAACGTGTCAAATGTGATACACTTGCTGATTTGTACACTGTGGAGGCAAATGCAGTCGTGTTAGTTATGCATCCTCAATTGTATGAAATTAGTTCGGCTCAAGTTTTGCACTGCACTGACCTGCCGTTGTACGCTGTGTTTCACCCTGATGTAGCTAACACCCCTGTCTTTCTCTGTGTTCTCTTCTCTACATCTAGGTGCCCATGTGCTGGTTCCTCAGGCCCATCTATTGCTGCAAATGAATCTTCAGCTGCTTTGGTGTAGCTCAGCACCCAGATAGTCCCATCCCCTGTGTTTGGGTGCTTAGGGGACTACATTGACCAGGATGCCCTCCTCTGTAAGGGCAGGGAGCCTAAAGGATCCGGATGTGGCTGAGCTGTTTTTCAAAGAAGACCCAGAGAAGCTTTTCTCTGACCTCCGAGAGATTGGACATGGCAGCTTTGGCGCTGTCTACTTTGTACGGCAAACAACATCCTCACAAAAACAGAGAAATACACTTGAACATCTGTGTTGACAGATATTGTAGATGTTAAATGAAGGATGTAATCTGTTAAATATACACACACAGTTCTGAGTCAGTGAATTCCGGCTTCATGGCCGCATGTTGAAATTAAACAGATACATTTTGTGATGAAACCTGTCGTTATTTTTTGGGAACACCACAGTAACTAACATCTGAATTAAATACAACTTAATTTAAGATCGTCATGGCTTTGCTCTGTGCAGTTTTTGGAAACTTAGTTTGATTCACAATAGAAATAACTTGCAGGATTTTCACCTGTCCATGATTGGCGATGTGATCCACCATTGCTCTATGATCCACATGTTGTTCTTCACTGCACTCAGTGTGGTTAAAAATGTACTATAGATACTGTAAAATCACATCCTTTATGATAATGTGTGAACTGACAGTTTGACAAAATTGTTTTCCAGGCACGAGACGTGCGCACAAATGAGGTGGTGGCAATTAAAAAGATGTCATACAATGGCAAGCAGTCAAATGAGGTGAGACGATATTGACAATAATATTATTATATTGGTGGTGATTTACTTAGCAGCTGTTTGTCCATGAGATGAACAACTTCAAGAAGTAATTTGTCTAGTCAGCAGGTAAAAAAGGAAGCACTTATTTGGGATTAATTTCTCCTGTTCTTTTTCTGAGCATATACTATACCAAAATTATAAAGTCCTTTTAAACCTGACTTCTGTACACATCGATATAAATGTCTGCAGCTGCTCTTTGGGCGATACCTTAAGTTCCATATGCTAATAGTGTTATATGTACTGATTTTCATGTAACAAATACTTGCAACACACTATGAATGCTGATCATTGTTGAATTGTCACGTCACAAACATTTCAGACATGACAGTCGGTGAAAATAAAGGGCCGCTTTCAGTTTGTCCAAAAATATATTATGATTTCAAGTCACTTACACTCAATAAGGTAATCCCTGAACGCTCTCTTCCACTGTTGTTGTCCCACATAATCTTATATTGACTATAATCAGATTACACGTATTGTGTGAAGAGAAACACTAAACCTAGGACTGGGTGATGTAACATCGAAGTCATATCATAATTTTTTTAAAAAGCTGTTATCTTCATTAACTGACAATGAAGTACAATTTTTGTTTTTGACTGGCCAAGAAATGGACATAAACATCCTTTTAAGAACCTCTTCTCACTGTTTCCCCTTAATCACTTAAAATATTAATACGTACATCATACAGTATACCCTTATATAATAATTCAAAATATCTGTTTTAACCTCTGGGGCATTTTTTTATTTGTGGGACAAGGGAGGGAAATACAACTTCAAATTCCCCAGACACCTGCATGGGCAAGTGGATCAGTCCTATAGCTTCAGCCCTGAAGACAGAGAGCATAGAGTGAGGGCCAGGTTTAATGAGGAGCACCAGAAAAGCTTATATGTGAAATGTCAAATCTTTTTTTTTTAATTATCATTTTATTCATTTATTTATTTATTCATTATTTTTTTGTGCACTTCAACCATGCACTTTACTCTAGAGGGACTGACTTGAGTTGGACAGGGTGGAAACACATCTAAAAAGGAGACAGCATTTATTTATTTAGTCATTTTTTAAATTTATTTTTAAAGATGTTCATGAGCACATGCATTGGAGAATGCATTAATTCAGAAAACCAAGCCAGACATTGTTTCTAAAAGTCCATTCTTTCATTGACAGAAATGGCAGGACATTATAAAGGAGGTGAAGTTTCTGCAGCGGATCCGACATCCAAACAGTATTGAATACAAAGGTTGTTACCTGCGTGAGCACACAGCATGGGTAAGTCAGCTGGTCACATTCACACAATATGAACATTGTCTTACTCCACAGTGTTGAAGGTTCTATATGTGTCTACAAACACTGCTCAAGAAAATAAAGGGAGCACATAATCAGCAGAGTGTAACTAAGCCAGTCAAACTCCTGTGATATGAAGTATAACTGACTGTAAATCAGTGGAAAGGAGAGGGGGTTAACAAGACAACCCCTATAAAGGAGGTTTTTCTAGGTGGTACCAGAACATTCCCTCACTCAATCCTTTCTGATTGACCCTCGGTTAGTTTTGCGTTTTTCCCGTACTTTGCCTCTCATGGTTTCACTAGGCGTTATCTGCAGCTACTGCAGGATAGAACATCCATACATGCAGTGGCCAGAAGGTTTGCTGTCTCCCAGCACAGTGCCAGTATTATGCATGTTTCAGACATGTGCAGTCTCCATGGGGATGGGATGAGGGCTCGACTTCCTTTTGTTGGGTGTGTGCTCACAGCTTGGGGCCATGCAGCCCCATTTGGCATTTGCCAAAGAATGCCAAAATTTGCCGCTGGTCCCCTGTTCTTCTCACAGATGAGAGCAGGATCACCCTGAACACATAATGTTATACAGAATGTAATGTTGCCTGCAACATCCTTCAGTTTGACTATAGTTCTGAATCTACTCCTCTCCTCATCCCTTGTATTCCTTTGAATGTTTTTTACATTATTTTGTTGGGAATTAATATTTATAATTTCCAGCTAAAATATTTCCTATGTTGAGATCTGGGACGTGTGATTTATGTGTTCCCTTTGTTTTTTTTTGAGCAGTGTAGTTCTTTAATCTATGTCTCACTTGTAGCTGGTGATGGAGTACTGCCTCGGCTCAGCCTCCGATCTGCTAGAAGGTGGGCAGATGTTTTTGTTGTTTTTTGTTTGTGTGTTGTGTAACTTTTATATAGCACTCGTAAACAGGGGTATTGGTGTGTCTCCTTTCTCTGGTGTTGATTCTTCTTTCTTTTCTCCCTTAGTTCATAAAAAACCTTTACAAGAAGTAGAGATTGCTGCCATTACACATGGTGCTCTGCAGGGGCTGGCTTACCTCCACTCCCACAACATGATCCACAGGTGGATGAATTTGACACCATTTTTATAAAATCATGTGTCCACCTGTCACTCATATTTTTTTTTTCTCTCCGTCAGAGACGTAAAGGCGGGTAACATTCTGCTGACTGAACCCGGGCAGGTCAAACTGGCTGACTTCGGCTCTGCCTCCATTGCCTCACCTGCCAACTCGTTTGTGGGAACACCATATTGGTAACTGAAGCCTGAAAACGTTTGAGAAATTTGCATATGATAATGAGATGGATGTATTCTGAGGATGTATTCACATTTTGTGAAGCTGTAACGACTGTGAGCGCCGTGTGTTTAAGATTTGGATCTCATCTCCAGCTATTTTGTTGTGTGTATATAAATATATATTTCTTACAATATCTACACATTGTATGATTTAAATAACTGTTTTTTTTTATTATGTTAATGTATTTTGTCTCTTTTCAATCTGGGATGTTTACAAACCGGCCTCAAAATAATCAAATATATTTACCATGTGCGGATGACAAAACAGCCTCGACTCAGAAGAAAATGATTGGTATACTGTTCCCTTTTACCCCACATTCAAACAAATTTGTGTTCACATTGTGTGCTCTGTAAACATTTTGAATCTGAGGGTTATAAATTGAAGTAGGTTGGCTGCTAAAAAGTTAGATGAGTCATGGAAAGAAGCATTGTTTGATTTCCAAGTGAAAAATTGGCATTGTCTTTTAGTTCTTGGATTTATGGTAGAACAAAGGCACTGACTTTGTTCTACCAAAGAAAATAAACCACTGTTTCTTTTTGTCTTCTTTCTTTTTTAAAAATCTCATTCTTAACTGTCTTTTAATTTCAGGATGGCCCCAGAAGTGATTTTAGCAATGGATGAGGGCCAGTATGATGGAAAAGTGGACGTCTGGTCCTTAGGAATCACCTGTATAGAATTAGGTAAGTGACAGTATGTGTGTGTTTTGTGTGCGTAGCAGTAAAAGTGTCAAATTTACTAAATCTTTCATCCAAATGTGACTAAATCAGATACCTAGCATCTGTTCTGTTAATCTGCAATAACTGCCAGACTGATTAGGTGTAAGGAATAATGCCAGTAATTACATTGACTTGAGGTTCAGTGAAATAAATCACGTTTGTAAAATAGGACTGTATTTTCAGAGTCTGTTTATTTTCAGCATCGCCAGGAAATCCATAGACGATGAGAATATTTAATCTAATATTTATATCATATATTTTGAGGATAGGGCAGTATTGGGCAGCAGGGAGGGGTAGATATGTGGCGCTGCCACCCATAGGTTGCAGAAATGATGCATGATAAACCTGCTTTATCACGAAGTTGGACTGGAAACTATTTTATATCAAATTTTACACATTGTAGTGCTTTAGTGCCCCCCAGTTTCAGTTACAATGAGTTGAGAAAGAAAACTAACTTCATCTGAAATGCTGTCCTTCATTTATTGTTTGAATGAACCCTTGATTAAAAGGAGGAGCGCTGACACTTGTACATTCTCTTCTAGCGGAGAGGAAGCCTCCCTTGTTTAACATGAATGCAATGAGTGCCTTATACCACATAGCGCAGAATGAGAGCCCAACACTACAATCCAGTGAATGGTGAGGTGTTGACGCACACACGCACGCACACACACACACACACACACACACACACACACACACACACACACACACACACACATTATTTCTAGATGTGAAAATACAAGCCTGAATTGAAACTACACCTCTGACTCATTTTGAATGAGCATCAGAATAATTATCTTATTTGTTTTACACTTTGTTAGTTGTTGTTTTCTGCCATCCATTTGGCTGCTTGTTGTGTTTTTACCCTGTGTCGTGCCATCTTTGTTGCAGGACTGATTACTTTAGAAACTTTATCGATTCATGCCTGCAGAAAATCCCCCAGGACAGACCACACTCTGACGACATGCTGGGTGTAAGTGCACACTTGACGCTGCAACACAGAAACACAGAACGGTGTCAGTGTGTTAAAGCGGGAGATTGACAAAGCCCTTTGGTGATAATTCTCTTTGATGTTGGCACTCTGCTCTGTCCTCCATACTCCTCTGTTTTCATTTGCTAATCCTCTACTTCCAGGTTTACATTTAAACACTGGATCCAGACATGCACAGTCACAAACATGTAGAAATAACAGATGTAACTGGAGGACACCCACAGATTGCAAACCTCCACCAAGGCTACCAGTTTCCCTGACAGATCATTGCACCTTAATCCAATCCAATCTAATCTTTATTTGTTAAGCACTTTACAACAACCACAGTCAACCAAAGTGCTGTACAGACGAATAAATAAAACAAACATCTGAATCCATTTTTTACCCCGAGATTAGTGATAGTTAATGATAGTTCTACCCTCATAGTATGTTTCTTTAACATGAAAACCAACTTCTAAACTCACATTGCTATCAGTTATTTAATAATTATTCCAGAAAAACAATGTTTCAGCATCAGAGATTTTTCTCAAGTTGGACCTCAATTTCTTTACATTCATACTGAATCAGCTCAGTTACAGCCACATTCTGATTTAAGCCTGCAGCATCATTATTTAGTTTATAATAGTAAATTTTAAACGTTCTGAATCAGATCTGACATATTAGTTAGTTACATTCGAGATTTTAACCTAGAGCTTATGGTGATGACATCACCCAAATCTAAGAGAGAGGAGGGTAAATGTGACTTTTTGTCACCTGTCATTTTCCGCAAAGAAACGATGAAAGACAGGCGTAGCTCTTGGTTCACAACCTCCAGTCACTCTCGCTTCTTGTTTTTGATCAAACAAACATTTTGCCTTTCCTTTATTTTACTGTTCTCTACCGCCCTCACTGCTTAGCTGAACCTGGATAACAAAGTTTATACTGTTTATATTTTAATTTTATACTGTTTATATTTTAGTTATAGTTTAGTATATGTCCTGTTAATGCTACATGTGTCTGTTAGTGTAGTGTATGTCTTGTGGTATGTCCTGTTTTGTTTTTGTTTTTTCCTGGTGTTTGGCTGAGCAGTGGATATGTGCAATTTCCTCCGGGATTATTAAAGTATCTATCTATATCTATCTATCTCTGTCTATCTCTATCTATCTATCTCTATCTCTATTCACTGTAGCCGTCACATGACCATACATTGATGTGGAGAAAGGTTGTAATCCAGACAATTGTATATGGTGTGTGAGATGGATGCTGGTTTGCAGCTTCATAAAACGATGAAATAAGTGTTTTCTTTTTTTTTTGATAAAGGGTGTTCTTTCTGCTGTTTCTGTGTAAAGCATCCACCTTCTCGTTAAATTCAGGACTCTGACCACATGCTGATGGTTAATGCACGCTGAGCATTATTTTCTTTTCCATCCTGTCCCCTTCCTGTTCAGCACGCGTTTCTGCAGCGTGAACGTCCAGACTCCGTTCTAATGGATCTTATACAGAGGACCAAGGATGCAGTGCGAGAGCTGGACAACCTGCAGTACCGTAAGATGAAGAAGATCCTTCTTCAGGAGGCCCACAACGGACCCACAACAGAAGTTGCAGATGGAGATGATGTGTGTATAGAATCATATCATAAAATCAATGCAAAGCAATGGTGTGAGAATAACGTGTGTTTGCCTGAAGAACAGTTACATTTCCTATTTTCATGGCTTACCATTAAGAAAGAAAATCACTTTGTATTGCTGTGTATGTATATCAGTTGACTTGTATCTCATGTCCTCCTTGTCTCTCCATTGATTTCTCTCTTTGCTTTTATGACTCCATCCCCAGGAGCTGGAACCTGGTGGAGGACGGACAGGAACTGTGAACAGTGTCGGCAGCAATCAGTCCATCCCTAGCATGTCCATCAGCGCCAGTTCACAGAGCAGCTCTGTCAACAGTTTAAACGAGGCGTCCCAGGACAACCGCAGCGAGCTGGACTTGATGGAAGGAGACCACACAGTCATGTCCAACAGCTCCGTCATTCACCTCAAGCCGGTGGGTAGTGTGGAACACACAGAGAGAGGAAATGTGTCTTTTCTATGTGGGAGGCTTGACTTCTGAACAAGTTTGCATAACTGTTCACTGCAATTCCAATTCTGTGAAGATGATCTCTCCTTGTGAGTTAGTTGTTGTTGTTTTTTTTTTTTATGAGATGACTTTGTATATTAGTTGTATTCAGTTTACAAGATTGTTCAACCCTGTTCTGTTCTTCCTACAGGAAGAGGAGGAGAGTTTGTCTGGTGAGCAGGCAGCCACCAGTCAACCTAGCGAGACCCAGCAAACACCAGCACAGGCCCCAAGGAAGCACTACCGCAACCGAGAGCACTTTGCCACCATACGCACAGCGTCGCTTGTGAGGATTCCCGTCTTTCTCCTCCATGCATTTCATTCATTTGAGTTGTATTACATAAAGCTATTTTGTCTCTGCTATCAAGTTAAAATAATGTGTTTTATCACACTTTTACAAAAATCTATTCAGAGTCTAACTGTGCCTTTTCTCCTCACGTGTCGTAGGTGACCCGAGAGATGCAAGAGCATGAGCAGGACTCTGAGCTTCGGGAGCAGATGTCGGGTTACAAACGCATGAGACGGCAACATCAGAAACACCTGATGGCCCTGGAGAACAAGCTGAAGGGCGAGATGGACGAGCACAGGCTGAGGCTGGACAAAGAGCTGGAGAGTCAGAGGAGCAACTTCACCCAGGAGATGGAGAAGCTGTTGAAGAAGCACCAGGCGACTCTGGACAAAGATGTACGTAGACGAGCAGATGAAGAATTATGAAGCACAACTTGATTTCCAAATAAAAACAGCGGCTTGCTGTAATTCCTAATATTTTATGCTTATAATCAAACATTCAACTGATCTTGTTTTTAAAATGCATTCCTATGACAGAGAGCATCCTTGTCTCTTAATCGACATCCTTGTTTGATTTCCAGCTGAAGACGTTCACCAACGATGAGAAGAAGTTCCAGCAGCACATCCAGGTGCAGCAGAAGAAGGAGCTCAGCAGCTTCCTGGAGTCACAGAAACGGGAGTACAAGCTACGAAAGGAGCAGCTCAAAGAGGTGGCGCATGTGAACCATACACATCTAAACTGCAACTAATGATAGTTTTATCCTTGACCAAAAAAGAATTCAATACACATAAATATTTGAACTTTTTTCATTCATGTAGTTGAGGTAAAGTAATGTATGTAAATATTTTGCAGCTCTCATTCTTTTATACTAAATGTGTATTTGGGGGGGGGCATTATTTTCTTGTACTTGTAAAGACTGTGATTGGCTCAATTTCTTATTTGCAGAGAGATGATTTTATGATAAGTCCTAATTTTTTGTTTTTCACTAATTTTTACATCAACAGAATGGATATAAAAGACAAATACTTAGTTTTATTCAAGTTAAGGGAGTTGCTTTAGTCTTAATGTTAGAACTGCTACAGAAAGGCTGTTCTGTAAACTTATGTTGAGGGCGTGTTTGATCGGACTGTTGATTGAAGAAGTTCTCACTCTGTCTTTCTTCATATTCATTAATGTATTCCAGTAATGCTGACAAAGTAATACTCTTAAAGTCCAGTAACAACAATGCTCTGACAGAATGCTAACACCTGTGTGGCAGGAGCTCAGTGAGAACCAGTCGACTCCCAAGAAGGAGAAGCAGGAGTGGCTTTCCAAGCAGAAAGAGAACATCCAACACTTCCAGGTCAGGAGTTCTATCTCTATATTTACTGCTGCTAAAACACAGACCTTGGAATGAATTCACTCCTTAACTTCAAAGGAGTTCACAAGACTATCGTTATAGAAACCACACAGATTCATTATATTTTTATGCATAAGAGTGAAATCACACGTGGTGTTAATGTTCAGGCGGAGGAAGAGGCCAACCTGCTGAGGAGACAGAGGCAGTACCTCGAGCTGGAGTGCCGGCGGTTCAAACGCAGGATCCTCATTGCCAGGCATAACGTGGAGCAGGATCTGGCCAGAGAGGTGCACACGGAGTTAAAGAGCCACCACCACCGCTTTTCTACTCCTGCGTTTGTTGGTTTTATTACTGCAACCCAGCATTTTCTCTTCATCCAGGAGCTGAACAAACGTCAGACACAGAAGGACCTGGAGCACGCCATGCTGCTGAGGCATCATGAGTCGATGCAGGAGTTGGAATTCAGGCACCTTGGGACTATCCAGAAGGCACGGGCGGAGCTGATCCGGACCCAGCACCAGACAGAGCTCACAAACCAGCTGGAATACAACAAGAGGAGGGAGAGGGAGCTAAGGCGCAAACACGTCATGGAGGTCCGGCAGCAGCCCAAGAGCCTCAAGGTACTAGAATAAATGGAGACAGTCGTTTGTTACTCCGCTGCAGACCAACACACACCTTCACTCGTCTTCCTTCTCCTTTGTCAGTCAAAGGAGCTGCAGATCAAGAAACAATTCCAGGAGACTTGTAAAACCCAGACCAGGCAGTACAAGGCCCTCAGGAACCACCTGCTGGAGACCACACCTAAGTCGGATCACAAGGCTGTGCTCAAGAGGCTGAAGGAAGAGCAGACGAGGAAGCTGGCCATCCTGGCCGAGCAGTACGACCACTCCATCAACGAAATGCTCTCCACACAAGCTGTTAGTGCTTTAAAACTCTGATCATGGTTATCCACTACAATAACAGATTCCACGACACACACACATCACATCAGTCCTTCACATTAACGTACTTACATGTTTTTCTGCAAACCTTTAACGCACGGGTCACAGAGAACGCAGTGAAAACCCCTGTCCCTCTGAATTTCCTGTCACAGCTTAAATTTTTGTTTCATTTGAAGGCAAAATACACCCCAAAAATAACTTGATGATATTTTCTTGATCCAAGTAGTACAATGGCTATATATACTGAGTAGTTTTTAAATCAGGAATCCAATTCAAAAACACACAAGTAGGATTATGATTCCAAACACACAAACATTTAACAATAACTTTCCGTTTCCATACTTTGTGGAAGAGATTCCAAGACACCAAGTCTTCAAGAAACATAAATTAGAGGAAATGTTTGCTAAACATTGTTTAGTCAAAAGTGAATGCTTAATATCAAATAAATATAGCATGATATTTTTTTTAAAAAGCTTCGTATTTATATTTTATTTAACTCAGTCTGTCAGATGTAGGATTACAGTCCTAAGTCACTGTTGGTTATCACATGAAAATGCATCATTCTCTATAGATCTCTATAACATCTCTTTTCATACACCAGGCCAGAAAGAAGCTTTATATTAACTCCTCTTCATCTTTCTCAGTTGCGGCTGGATGAAGCCCAGGAGGGCGAGTGTCAGGTTCTAAGGATGCAGCTGCAGCAAGAGCTGGAGCTGCTCAACGCCTACCAGAGCAAGATCAAGATGCAAACCGACGCTCAGCACGACAAGGAGAGGAGGGAGCTGGAGCAGAGGGTGTCTCTGCGCAGAGCTCTGTTGGAGCAGAAAGTAAGAGGCCCCGGACTCCAGTTTGTTGCACTGTGTCAGTAAATGTAGGCATTATGAGGGTCTGTCACAGGCCTACCTGTTTTCTGACAGTGACCTACTCCTTATATGGCTCTTTCAGCTGAAGTTCATTAAGACTTTAGAAAATCCCACTGAAGGGGAAATCAATATTTACTTTAATTGTTGAAGTGATAACTTCAAATAATTCTTTCTGCCTGTCTTCACTGAAAAGCATGTAACAAGTCCAGATCCAGAGTAATTTTACAGGCTCTGTAAATAGTATTTTGGTGTGTGGGTCTGTTTGGTTTTCTTAAGATTTTACTCATTGTTATTATTCAGGGGGAAAAAATCACACTTTTAATTAATCCTTCAACATTTAAAAAAATTCTTTTTGTTTTGGCTGAAGAACTGTGGAAGTGTTTGCCAAACAGACTAATGGCAGAATGTGATCTGTGTCCATAAACTTTATCCTGAGCTCTTCTGTTCATGTTGTCATCTCCCCAGATCGAGGAGGAAATGCTCGCCCTGCAGAACGAGCGCCTGGAGCGAATCCGCTCGCTGCTAGAACGCCAGGCACGAGAGATTGAGGCTTTTGACTCTGAGTCGATGCGACTGGGCTTCAGCAACATGGTTCTCACTAACTTGGCTCCTGATTCCCAGGGAGGCTGGGGAGGGGGAAGTGGAGGAGGCTTGGGGGCTCAAGGGGGAGGCCACTGGCCTGCAGGAGGTGGAGGAGGTGGCCACCACAGTCATCACCACCAGGGGGGCTCAAGCTCACAGCAGCCCTGGGGTCACCCCATGCTGGCTGGGGGCCCGCCGCCTTGGAGCCTCCACCACCCGGGAGGAGGTAGTCAGAGGGGGAGTGGCGGAGGAGCGGGAGGGGTGAGGAACAGCCCACAGGCTATGAGGAGGACGTCATCGGGGGGAAGGAATGAACAGGGCATGAGCAGGAGTACCAGCATCACCTCTCAGATATCCAATGGATCCCACCTGTCATACACCTAGAACACACACACACTGAGGCCCACACAGGGTGCAGATACTTCACATTGTTTCCCACAGCACTGCGCTCTTACATTGTTGTCCTGTAAACAACAGTCTCTGGAAACCCAAAGTGTCGAGAAGAATCCGGTATAAAAGACGAATCCGGCCGTTAACATTTGCTACAGTCCAGTTGTGTTACTTTTAGTACAGCCTACGGTGCCATTTCCTGTTACCTGTTTTTTTAATCTCTGTTGCCATAGATCCAAAAAGTATATCGATACTTTTCAACCATGATTTTTCAACACACCGTTTCACACTTAGAGTAGCAGTGTGCCCAAACCTTTGACTGACACATAGTTGAAGAATGAAGTGCAGACATTCAACCAGGAGACAAACGCATCCTTGAAACATCTTGAATACATTTTAGATATTCAAGGTCTTAACTGTCTTAAAATGCAGGGCAGGTAAACCGTTTATCAGGGAAGAATAAAATTTCAATATTCCAACCGATACAACACATCAGTGACCACGGCAGCAGGTTGTTGGGTTTTTTTAAAGCATGAAAGAGGCCCCGTTGACTCTTTGTGCAGCACGCTTAACCATAAATTTAAAAAAAGTTATTTGGAAGGTGGTTAGAGGAAAAGAAATAATGGAAGTTGACAACACATTTAGTGATCCATAGTTTCTCAGTATGTGGGGCCAGTTGGTTGAAAGTCACTGATATACGAAAGAAATTTGTCAAGCAGCGCTGCTATGTTAGCTGTCAGGCTATCCATCCAATCGTTTGTGGCTACTAGAACAGCTAGTTTGGCTTGGTAAGGCCCCCGAGAGCCACTACAGGGCCGATGGGCAGTGAGGAGGAGGAAGTAGGGCCCAATCAGGTGGGACAGGAAGTGTTGAGGATTATTAATGGGATTGGTATTGGGCTGCTGATGGTAACTCAATCAAATAGAGCAACATTTCCTGCAATTGATTTTATTGCTAACAGCACTCCATGTTGTACAGTCACATTAGACTGATTCCCTCAAAGATTTTACTGCTTTTATTAAGGGCTTAAAAGTCAGTAAATGATCACTTGAAGGGTGCAGATACCCGTTGTATTTTAGAATATATAATGGGATTAGTGTTTTTGTACGAGTGCAAGTCAGGTAGGGCTCTGGCTTCAGATAATGACTGAAGTTCACATTGTTTTAAATCATGATGGTGTAGAAGAAATAAAAAGAGGAGAGATGTAAGTGACCACTAGAGGGTATGGAAGTTAATGTTTTAATTTCAGGCAGAGGGAGAGATGGATCCTTTACCAGACCCAACCAGTAAAATCTGCAGGTGCAGTTGTTTTGTTGCCAGGTTTGTCGTTCCTGTATTTATGGGGACATTGTGTTCTGTAGGACGCCAAACACAAGATTGTAGTCAGCTTTGTTATGATAGTCATCCATGCCATCATTTTGTTAATACAATAAATGACATTGTGCCAGAAATGTCAGCGGACATTTTATTGTTATTTGGCAAAGTAGGAGCATTTGTGTGTGTGAGTGTGGGGGGGGGGGGGTTCTCGAGCATCACAACCTTATTGGCTCGGCTCCTGGGTTTCCACAGACCTCTGCAGTGTGATCCACTCCCAGATGTGGAGGGTTGGTTTTCAGCAGTGCACAACCTCCAGCTTCAGGAGTTTCCTGACCAGTTTTCATTTTTTGCTTGATTGCAGTGATTTCCAGGGCTTAAAGCGGTTCCACGTCACACGCTGAAAAAAAAAACGCATTGAGTTGAATCATGGCTGTTGGTCTACCTCTAGACCTGAGTAGAGCTTCACCACAGGGTGTCACAACCTTCAGTGACTTGCACTTTGGCACAGGCCTTCTACCCCTCACTAAATCAGACTGATTGTCACACATACATGCAGAATTATTGATTTGACTCCTCAGTTTGGGTTTTTTTGCCCTCTTCATGCATGCACAGGGCGAAATTTTTGAAACTTTTTGGGCCATTAGTGTCAAAACAAAGTAGGTCACTTCAATAGTTATTTTTAGGGATGTGATGAGTGATACAACGAACAACAGTTTTATCGACGAGTGACCAGGAGTTTCTCTACCTTGCTGAATGTCTCGATTGGCGGATGGGCGGTGATGCTGTGATCTCCGCTGCCGTGCCCATGCTACCTTCCCCAAGTGTGACACCCTACTCTGTCTCACCCCCCCGTGGCTTCACTGTCCTGTTCTGACTACCACCCTCCCCATGTCCGACAAACTTCATTTCCTCTCCCACTTGAGTACAGACCCCACCTCCTCTCATCCATTTGGGGGAGAGAGCTTCATGCAAAAGAAAATACAATCTATATATGTATTATATAAATCTATAAGAAAGATTATAGAAAGAGGAGGAATTTCTTTTGTGAAATGCAGAGATGCGTTATATAAATTTCGGAAGTGGGATGTACAGGAAGCCTGTTAATATTGTAAATTTAGAATTTGAAAATATGGAAATCTGACTGACAGATCAAGTTTAAATTATCTGGTGGCGTATCGGACCAGTGGTGTCCACGTGAATGATTTACAGCGGCTGGGTTGTTGTATGAGTTGCAGCTGAAGTCCTGAACCATGTTGTTATTAACAGCAGCTCTCTGTCAAATCGCCTTGTATAAATGGCAACGTGTTAAATTCGGAATGAGGGTCATTTTGCACATGATTTGAAAAATACTTAGATGTAGCTCATGCTTTAGCAATGGCTATATTTTACTGACGATGTAGAAGACACGCTTGTCTCTTTAGGTTTTTCATGGTTTTAAGAAGACTCGGACATAAAGTCTAGTTTATTATACCATAGAAAAAGATCTGTATTTCAAAGATATATGAAATCTGGGGGGAAAACAGAAATCTAAAATATTTGGTTGCATAGTCAATATTTCCTTAACTCCACAACCTGAAATAGTTTCTAAATTCCTGCACAAGACAGTGAAAATAGGATGTTTGAAAGCTACGAAGGGTTATCTTCGGTTTAGTAGGCAGCACAAATTTTATTTGAGCTTTTATTTTTCAAACATGCATCCTCTTTTGTTGCTCTTTCTCTTGCCTTTTTTAAAATTCTACCATTCTGAACTCATGATCTTGTATTTCTGAGTTCAGTTGTGAAAACAATAAGAAACCTAATGTGGTGGATCCACTTCTCTCTTCAGCCAGTATGCCATTACACCCCAAGTCTTTTTTATTAACCTTTAACTCCGTTTTATTTCCCCTCCTCGCTAGGAAAGGTGGTTTGATTTTCCAGATGAGGTCTACAGGGGGCCAAACGAGTGGCAGGTTTTTAGACTTTGTGTTTACTAGAAGCCCTGTGTTTTCGCGAGGCAGTCGGCGCGCAGAGCTTAAACCGTGGTCATTGAACTGGATCAGTTGCACTTATTGCACAAGTGATTGACCAGGTGAGATAGTCTACTGTGATCCCCTCAGTGCTGAGGGACGGCTGCCGTCGGCTCAGAGGAGGCAGGATGCAGGGTTACATGTCTGTACAGTCTGTTATCAGTATTCCCTTTATCTCTCCTGTCATTTGGTGGATCTTGCTGTTTTATTCTCCATAGTCCAGAGACCTGTATTACGCTGTATTGAATTGTATAGTTTGTGCAAAAAGCTGAGTATTGCATAGCAGAAGAGAAAAGCTATTCCTTACAGATGGCAAAGTGATTTAAATGTATAAAAGAAAAACAGAAAGTTTAGGGGATAAATGTAATATTTTGTTTGTAATTACTATTTTTTGTTGGAAGAGGGCTACTGGATTAAGAATCATCTGTAATAAAGTAATTTTAATATTTTTTTCTTCTGTGGTTGTTGTTTTTTTATCTTGTGTGAATGTGAGGATTTGTTTGTCGTCTTTTGTTGCTGGAGAATAACTCTTTACACACATCACAAGCAAATACAGAAGTGCCGTCTTTTCATATTGATTTGCATATTATTTTCAATTAGCCAAATTTTCATTCTGTTGTCAAGATTTGTCTCAGGTTTACACAGCATTACCCAAGGAAATTTTTTTTTTTTACTGCACAAACATTTAATGTACACATCAACCTCATGCTTCAAATGTGCCCTTTGATATTTTGGGAGTTTAAACATGCAGATTTGTAATTAAGAACTGCAATTAAGATCTTCAATGAAAGTCACCAGCAGGAAATTCTGAGTATTTCATGCATACAACCTGAAAAAAGGCCTTTTCTTTTCTATATCACATTCTTGATCAATCATACTAATCTGGCCCATAATACAACAATATTTTTTTTTTACTTTTTAAGATTGATGACATTAAGATTTATGTTCAAATATCTTCCTGTGACAGTAGTTAAATTGACATTAGAGCACATCCATAAATAAAAGTGGAAAATAAGGATAAAAGGAAGATCCACCTGAGAACCTATAGGATGACAAACGTGTAAGTGGAAATGTTAAAGAATCTATGGTGAAAGTATCAATCAGAATTTGCTAGTGAGGCATGGCTGTGATGAGTCACGAATGTACGAGGTGTCCAATGTAAAATAAGATTACGTGGGATTTTTACAGTAAAACTTGTTAATGAAAAAGCATGAAGAAACTAGAACAGACCTAAATAAAGTGTGTCAAATGTTCACTATTGAAAAGCAACAAATTGAAGTATTTTTTCTGTCCTGGATGGACACATGGAAGATTCTGAAAGGTATGCAGTCTGTAGTCGCTGCAAAATAGGTGTGCAGTAAAAATCATCCATCTGACTTGAATACACCTGACACGACAGTGAAAAAACTTTTTTTTTTGACAAATAAAATTTTGAAAATTAATGAATATAGAGCTATTATCACACATATTGTAGATGAAGCACTCTGCTCTTAATCCCAAAATAGCAAAGCAAAACACACATGTTTGTCATCACACCGGACGATGAGGCAATTCTGACTGGAACGCAGTGAACGGCACATCGCATTTCAGTGTCGTCTCCAAGTTCTTCACCCTGAACCGTCAGGATGTCTTCACCTCCTCTACCGTCTCAAAGCAACTGTCTATGTTGAAGTTTCCCGTGGTCTTGCTAGGGCAGGTTCTCACTGCTTTCTGCCCCCAGAATCTGGCAATTCAACTTTTCATTGTTGAGCTACACCAAATCTTTAGAAGGGATTTTTTTTTTAAACCTTCGATTCAATTCAAAAAACTTTTCTGGCCTCAAGGGGCAATTCTTCTGTTGCTCCTCAGCGAGTATAAGACCTCTTCCAGGTGAAGTTCTCCTCTGCTTTGTCCATGCTGCTCTCTCCAGGCGTTGGCAGTCTCAGCCTCCTTGCCAGTGTCGCTCTCCTTCTGCGAGGGGGGGCCATGTTGCTGATTTTGCTCTTCTGACTAGCCTGACTGTAATCTCCTAACAGAAAATCGCAGCTGTCTCCCTCCCCGGCCTCTCGTTTCAGGAATGCAATCACTACTCTGAAGTACTCCAGAACTGCAGTATGACTCCAGTTTCCATGCTCCAGCTCATCATGTCCATTCCTTCCTCCCTCAATTTCTTCTGGGCCCTCTAGAGTGAACCCACAGTGTCCTCCCCTGTCTGTCAATGCCAAGAGGAAATAAGGATTGCTCTGGAAAAGAGAAAGCGGTAAAGTAATGATGGGTGAGACGACAGGGTCGTCAAGGCTACAGACACAGAACACAGGGACCGCCACCTCATCTGCATCTCTCAATGGTTCGTTCCTCCCCCAGTAGCTGTCCCAGTCCTGGGCTGGGTAAGCCCTCTCACCCAGGGCCCAAGCCACTGATGGTGTCATACCCTCCCTCAAATGAGATCCTGACTTTAGCAGAGGTCTGGGGGGTCTCTGCTGGAGTTGGGTGGAACAACAGAAAAGTGTTTCCTCAAAGTCCCTGAGGGAGGAACAGCTGAGAGCCTGATCCACATCCAGGACTCCTCGGAAGGAATTTGCATATCTGATGATGAATCAAAAACAACAGTATGAATAATGTTGCATTTACCGTGAATCCATTTTGCTGTCATTTCTCTCACCTCCTGAGAGGCACTTTCCGGTGGAACGTCGCCCCCCAGCGATACACGGGAGGCAGGGCTGTTTCAAACCACAGCTGGCCCAGGAGGACGGGTGAGATGGCTGCAGCCGCTGTCAGGAGTGAACTCGATCCAGACTCCCCTAAGTAGGAAAGAAGGACCCCAGAGCCTGAACCCTCACTCAGTGCGACCAGGGCAGAGGATGGGCGGCAGCTGTGGACGTACGCCACTGCCTGATAGAGGAAGACATCAGGGATGAAGAAATGAGTGTCAGGTGAAATCAAATAAACACAAAGACTGGCAGCATTCACCTCAGCCTCACTTGTTCATGATTACCTATAAGATGTTAACATGCATTAAATGAACGTCTAGAATAGATGTGATTTCCTCCAGTAAGTCTGTTTTTTTTTATCAGTCATGATATAAACCATAATGTGTTGTTGACAAGTTTCAATATTTATTTGAGAAACCTCTCCTAAAGTGTAGTGCAACCTGCAGAAGTTTGTCTTCTACTTTGCTGATAAGATTACAACTTCACCAATATGACATTTTTCCTCCACGTAATTTTTCCCCCATTGTGTAATACTCTGCTGCTCCTATTTTAACACAAAGTTTTAAAAAAATTATTTAGCTAAACACAAAAATGTGACAGCAGCCATCAGTCCATACCTGCTCAAGATCAGCTGGATCTCCAAATTCAGTGAGTCGTGGTGTGGTCAGAGGGCACCCCGCGGTGCCACGAGCATGAAACACCACTACGTGAAAGCCCTGACGCACAGCCTGATGACACAGCACCTGTAGGTGGGGAGTTATCCCACCCCAGTACTGAGGAATGACCAGGAGGACGGGAGGCATCACGGTCAAAATCCCTTGTGTTTTCCCCCCAGACTGATGCTCCTTCCTCCCCTCCCACTTCTTCCTCCCAGTCATCTCACCTCGTCTTGTTTCCACAACCCAGTCCAGAGCAACAATGCCCCCATCTCTCAAAAGCAGATGATCTCTAGTGAACTGTAACGTCTCTCCACGCTGTCCCCACACCATGCTGGACAGAGTCTGGATGTTTGGGTCTCCCCAAGGCCAGGAGGCCAGTTTTGGCCTCGCTAGCGAGCAACAATGCTGGAGCAAGTATTTAGCAAGAGCAGTGCTCTTGCAAATGAGCCTGGGACCATCTGAGACTTGACCTACCCCAGACGAGTCATGTACCTCTGCTGATCGGTCCTCCTTCATCCGTGTCTTGGTATTCCTGTCTAGTGGCATCTTAAGGATCAGGCAAATGATGACCCAAAGCCTCCAGCTTGTAGCTTGGACAGCCAACCTCATCCAACAACATGTCCTTGGCCAGTGTAGAATCAGAGACAGCAGCAGAAACAGCACCGATGGGAGCAAACAGAAGCAGCATTCCCATAAATATGAGGCCATTGGCAAACACCAGAAATCCAGTCTTTCCACTTGGGAGTTTTGCAATGATTTCCTCAGTCACACCAGACCCACATGTTTGACCAAGTCCTCCATTGCTGCATCATGGATCAACGCGAAGTGTTGACTTCCTCCAGTTTGCAAACAAGCAAATAAAAGTCAGTGATTGGGATACAAAAAAACAAAAAAGGGGGAAGGTCACATAAACAGTTGAGCTTGTTACTCCTCCCCCCACAAATCATTTACGAAGAGCAAACAGGACACATTTGTGCCTCTTTAATTGTAACATGATCGCAGTGTTTGACCTTGTAACATGTCTCACCTTATTCCTTTTAGACTTTACCCAACTTACCCACTTTTCATAACACATCAAACGGAGAAACATCCAGTGGCAGAAAAATACAACTGTACTGTACCGTCACATTCAGGGGAGCAGGGCCAGGTTTCATCAATACTTATGGATCTGTAAACTGGACTTTGTCCAGTGACATTGATTGATGAATTTAGAGAAGCGCACACTATTATATCTGTGGTATGTAAGAAGAACTAAAATATCTCCATGTACAATTATTATTTTAATGCTAAATTTCAACAAAATCCTGTATAATGGCCATGCCAAAGGACTTATACCAAAAGAAATGGTGTGATCTGACAATTAAGAAGGGAATTAAAGTTATTTTTTACAAAATATTTTAAATAGATATTTCGATGTAGAGGGCGACACGGTGGCGCAGTGGGTAGCGCCGTCGCCGCACAGCAAGGTGGTTCCAGGTTCGCGTCCTGCTCTGTGTGGGGTTTTGCATGTTCTCCCCCTGTCTGTGTGGGTTCTCTTCACGTTCTCTGGCTTCCTCCCACCTCCAAAAACATGCGCTTCAAGTTCATTGGCAGATCCCGAATTGACCATAGGTGTGAGCGAGTGACTGTACTTCTATGTCAACAGAAATATTGTTTAGAGCTTAGCTTACTTATCAGTGTAAGTCAAGGACAGTTATTTTTGTTTGGTTTTGACAGGTGGTTTTTCTTCCTGTGGTGTTAAATTGATAGGATGACGGATTTTTTTTAAAACGCAACTTTTTAAAAATGCATCGAAAACGATTCGCGTCCACACGACAGCGTTTTTAAAAAAAATCTCCGTCCACATGTAAACGCACCGGTGCGTTTTCGAAGACGGCTATAAGCATATGCCAAACCATGTGGTGGCAGTATTGAGACAACTTTTATCCAATAGGAATCCTCCATGTTCTGTTGGCACAACACACGGGCCCATAAATATGACGTCACATCGGTTTTCGTCGCAGGCAAGACGTCAGCGTTTTTAAAAAGTCCCGGGGACACACCGTCCACACAACAACGCAGACCCAGCGTTTTTAAAAAAATCCGAACGAAAACGCAACTTTTTAAAAACGCTGGCCGTGGTGGATTTTTTTGAAAAACGGTGTGTCTGCGTTGTCGTGTGGATGGCGTATCCGCGACTCTTTAAAAACGCTGACGTCTTGCCTGCGACGAAAACCGATGTGACGTCATATTTATGGGCCCGTGTGTTGTGATGACAAAACACGGAGGATTCCTATTGGATAAAATTTGACTCAATACTGCCACCACATGGTTTGGCACGCTTATAGCCGTCTTCGAAAACGCACTGGTAAGTTTACGTGTGGAAGGAGATTTTTTTTAAAAAACGCTGTCGTGTGGACGGGAATCGTTTTCGATGCGTTTTTAAAAAGTTCCGTTTTTAAAAATATCCGTTAACGTGTGGACGGGGCCTCAGACTGAAACACTTAAATTGATAGAGGGCAGTTGGTGTTTGGCCTAAAAAGCTGACAGATAAAGTTGTTTTCTTTTCACAGTGGAAGTGACAACAACTGATTGGAATTTGTGTCCAATTCCAGTACTATCCAAAAGAGACTGCTGCTGAGGCAGAGGACACGCTGGCATTTGTGGATCTCCTGAAAAAGCTGCTGGATCTTAATGGGGAACTGAGAATCTCTCCCCATAAAGCTCTGCAGCACCCCTTAGTCACCATGTCACACCTACCTGACAACCCTGACACTGGATATTAGTAAGTAATCGTTTCTGCAGTTCACACATGTTTGGATGCAGTGATGGGTACATTTATTGATTTGCTGCTTGTGCAAC
This sequence comes from Antennarius striatus, assembly GCF_040054535.1. NCBI lineage: Eukaryota > Metazoa > Chordata > Actinopteri > Lophiiformes > Antennariidae > Antennarius > Antennarius striatus. Next base: position 16,212,187 of record NC_090788.1, read on the forward strand.
TTGGCCAAGAGTTGCTTGGTAGGGTTACCCTCAACTGCAAATTGTGATTACTGTGAGCAGGTTTCTCAATAAAGTTAAATTGTTTTTTGTGCCATTGTCCCATCATAGAGTCACCATCTGCTGGAGATCTGGTCTCTCATTCCAATGATGAAGACTCAGCTCACTCACAGTCCAGAGATCACTGCTTCATTTTGTTACATCCCGCAAAACGGTGATATATTGTAATTGCCAGTGTTTTTGCGTTTGTCTGTCCATCCCCCAAAATATCTTCACAACCGTGAAAAAGATGAAACAAAAAGCACATTACTTGGGCGGAAAAGAGGATAAAAATGAGATGATGACCTTGACCTTGAGAAAACTAGGTCAAGTTCAAATTTCAACTTCTGTACCCATCGCAGATTTTTGAAAGGCAGTCACGTGATACCGTATGTGCATTCTATTGGCTGACGGCATCTGGAAGTGCGCTACTTTCCATGAGTGTCGGAATTTTGTGAGACACAAAAGTGCTTTAAACAGTCGATAAGAGTGTGGGCAAAGGTAACATAGATAGGGAATGGTGTAATATCAGTATGGGGAGGGTTCATAAACATTTCAATTACTGTAAATAATGAAATAAATAGTTTGTTGCTCTATCGCAGAATTTGTAAATCGCGTGTGGTTCCTGGAACACAGTAACCACGAGAAACGACGGCGCACTGTATACCTTTTTGGTACACATCTCTGAAATCTGATAAGATATAATCACAAAACAAAAAACAACATTTTCAGGAAGCCAGAGGAACAAAAATGAGTTTTGGCCAGTTAAGAATATAGTGGCCATTTTATTTCCCCCTCTGTGTTAATTTTTAGTTTGACCCAAGTAGTAATTAAGTTCCTTGCTTGATTGTTAGGCAGGTCGGTCTTGTTAAGTTATGTCCATTCATTCACTTCAGTTCTGAGTTCTGTTGGAGTTTAGTTATACTTAGTTGGCCTCTTTTGTGACTTCATTTCGTTAAACACTTTTGTTAAATGTTTTGCTTTTTGGGAAAATAAAAGAAAAACCCTGTTTTGGGACAAAACATTTCCTGTATCTTGCTGCCTTACTGTTCGGTCCCTGACAACCACTTTAAGCTCTCGGCTCATAGGTGGCATGTAGCCCTCTCATGGATATCAAGACTGGATCTTCATCACGGCCATCAAGCCAGTCTTCAGGCTCCATGGCTGGCTCCGGCCCCGCTATGTGTGAGAAGTGAAAATAAAAGGGAGTCAACAGTGGTTTATTTGTTTAGTCTGAAGACAGATGGTTAATGACCAAACTAAACCAACTGCTCCTCTCTGAATTGTGTTTGTGGTGCTTATTACTGTTTTCCTGTTTGGCTTACTTTTTTGGGGAACTGTCATTGTGATGGGCTCACACTTCTTGTCAAGTCAGACATCCTTAATTGAAACACAAATCATTGTTTCAATGATTTATGTTTCAAATATAACAAAACTAATGGAATGAATAACCAATCACCATACCCTTGTTTTTCTAACTTCAGCAGAATATCTAAATCCCTGGAGACAATAAATATCTCTTTTCCTTGTCTTTTAACCTATTTCACATGACCATGCTGTTACGTTTTCTGTAGCAGTTCATTGAGTGTGAAGCCTCAGGTTCCCCTATAGCCTTGATATGTTTTTCTCCAAAGCTCCGCTGGCATGTATGTAAAGTTTCAACCTTTTTGAAAATGACAACTGTTAAGATCATTCCGGGGGAGCATCACCGTGTGTCCATGCAGGCATTCAAGCTCATGCAACTGAGAATGCGCTTTGATCTTTGTTGACGGTTGCAAATGTGCTTTCATGTCTTTCATGTCTTTAATGTCTCAGTCACTTTCATTTAAGCTGAGAGTGATCAGACATATATTGTAGCAGCAGCACAAGTTTGGTCTCACCGGGCAGAGTGGTACCTGAACCTCCACGACGTGCATTATTCACAAACGAGAGGACGGCGCTTTGGATTACTTTGGCACACGGCCCTGTGTCTTTCTGAACTCAGACCTGTGATGCACGCATTGTGACGCATCTCAGCTGAAACCTCAACTTGTATTGAGATCAGATTCAATTTTCACCTCCTTCTGGGATCGAAGCAGGAGCCAAATCATGATTCGACTGGGCAGTGCAACATTGATCCTGCAGCTGGTGCTGTGTCTGTTCTGCAAAACCTCCTGGGCAGCACCTCTAGGTGGGATGGAAGATGGAAAGATCCTCGGCCCAGAGGAGTTGAGGGGAGTGAGCTACTTCAGCACCTTCCTGATGGACCACTCATCAGGCATGCTGTATTTGGGCGCTAAAGATGCCATATTGGCTGTGGACACCAACAAACTGAACCAACAACCCCAAATGATTGTTTGGGATGTTCCTGAGGAGAAGAGGAGGTCTTGTATGGACAAAGGAAAGACACAGGCTGACTGTAACAACTACATCCGTCTGCTGGAGTTTGTGAGCGATGGACGCCTCTACGTATGCGGCACCTACGCCTTTGACCCCCAGTGTGCCTTTTTGGACCTGTCATCCTTTACTCTGGAGAAAACTGAGGGTGGAGGAGTGAAGATGGAAACAGGGAGGGGCAAATTTCCCTTTGAATCCAGTCAGCCCTACACAGCTATTATGGCAGATGGTATTCTGTACACAGCAGCCACTAAGAACTTCCAGGGGACACTGTTTAGCATCTCCCGGGCAACAGGCCCCGTACAAGAGCGAATCCGAACTGAAGATTCCATCAACTGGCTAAATGACCCAAAGTTTGTGAGCTCAGCCTTCATACAGCAGTCTCCAGAAAACAACCCAACGGGAGACGATGACAAGATCTACTTCTTTTTCACTGAGGTGGCTAACACGAATGATCTTCACACCAGAGTCAAAGTGTCAAGAGTGGCACGTGTCTGCAAGTCTGATGTGGGAGGAATGAGGGCACTGCAGCGACGCTGGACCACCTTTCTCAAGGCAGAGCTGGTGTGTGAGGACAGACCCAGTGGTCAGCGCTATAACATCCTAACTGATGTTTTCACCACAGAACACAAACCAGGTGACCCCAGCAGCACACACTTCTATGGATTGTTCTCCTCCCAGTGGGAACCAGAGGTATCAGCAGTGTGTGTGTTCAGTCTTTCTGACATCAGCAACGCGATGGATGGTCCTTATAAAGAGCGGAAGGAGACCTGCCACAGCAGTCTTAAACCTGAACCTGTTCCCATACCAAGACCTGGCCAATGCTTGAATGCTGCTCTGAAGGCTGCAGGATTTGACTCTTCACAGAATCTTCCTGACAAGGTGTTGTTGTTTGCAAGAAATCACCCTCTGATGGCGCAACGTGTAACTGCAGCACCCCTACTTGTCCGCAAGGGAATCACATACACTAAGCTGGCTGTGACACTGACAGACAATGGACAGAAGCAGAAAGGGGCATTGATGCACCTTGGGACAACTCGTGGGGAGCTCCACCGGGTGGCAATAGCGAACCACAATGCCACCTTGCTGCAGGAGATTCCTCTGTTCTCTTCACAGGAGCCTGTAAACAATATACTGTTGTACCAGGACTGGGCTCTGGTGGGCAGCCCTATGTCTCTGGCTCGTGTCCAGGCTAAAGGCTGCTCTCTATATCCCAGCTGTGAGGTGTGTGCCAGAGCCAGAGGCTTAGGCTGTGTATGGAGCACAATGGAAGGAGCCTGCAGGGCAACGACGGCCGAGCCTCCCCCAGGTGATATTATTGATGAAGCCATGCAAATGTGTGACATAGGAGAAGGACGCTGTACCCCTAAAACCAGGGAGCTTCAAGTCCTTGTAGGTCTGCGTCTCCTTTTGCCGTGTATTCAGCTGTCTCCCAGGCCCTGCAGCTGGGAATATCCTCCCCACACACACACCAGGCAACACGGCTCTGAACTGGAAGTGACTGTAATGGAAGACAGCCTGGGAATATACATCTGCACTTGCCAGGAGGGTGGGCCAAGTATTAGAAACCCCACCTTCTGCCGCAGAGCAGCCTATCAGCTGACACTACAGCACCCAACTGCTGCTCTTCCAACAAAAGGAACAGAAACAGCAACAGGTGTTCCTCCAACAGAAGGAACAACAAGAGCAACAGGCGTTCCTCCAACAGAAGGAACAACAAGAGCAACAGGTGTTCCTCCGACAGACAGAACAACAGCAACAAGTGTTCCTCCAACAGAAGGAACAACAAGAGCAACAGGTGTTCCTCCAACAGGAGGAACAGAAACAGCAACAGCTATTCCTCCAACAGAAGGAACAACAAGAGCAACAGGCGTTCCTCCAACAGAAGGAACAACAAGAGCAACAGGCGTTCCTCCAACAGAAGGAACAACAAGAGCAACAGGCGTTCCTCCAACAGAAGGAACAACAAGAGCAACAGGCGTTCCTCCAACAGAAGGAACAACAAGAGCAACAGGCGTTCCTCCAACAGAAGGAACAACAAGAGCAACAGGCGTTCCTCCAACAGAAGGAACAACAAGAGCAACAGGCGTTCTTCCAACAGAAGGAACAACAAGAGCAACAGGCGTTCCTCCAACAGAAGGAACAACAAGAGCGACAGGCGTTCCTCCAACAGAAGGAACAACAAGAGCGACAGGCGTTCCTCCAACAGAAGGAACAACAAGAGCGACAGGCGTTCCTCCAACAGAAGGAACAACAAGAGCGACAGGCGTTCCTCCAACAGAAGGAACAACAAGAGCAACAGGCGTTCCTCCAACAGAAGGAACAACAAGAGCAACAGGCGTTCCTCCAACAGAAGGAACAACAAGAGCAACAGGCGTTCCTCCAACAGAAGGAACAACAAGAGCAACAGGCGTTCCTCCAACAGAAGGAACAACAAGAGCAACAGGAGTTCCTCCAACAGAAGGAACAACAGGAGCAACAGGTATTCCTCCAACAGGAGGAACAACAAGAGCAACAGGCGTTCCTCCAACAGAAGGAACAACAAGAGCAGCAGATGGTCCTCCAACAGAAGGAACAACAAGAGCAACAGGAGGAACAGAAATAGCAACAGGCGTTCTTCCAACAGAAGGAACAACAAGAGCAACAGGCGTTCCTCCAACAGAAGGAACAACAAGAGCAACAGGCGTTCCTCCAACAGAAGGAACAACAAGAGCAACAGGAGGAACAACAATAGCAACAGGAGTTCCTCCAACAGAAGGAACAACAAGAGCAACAGGTGTTCCTCCAACAGACAGAACAACAGTAACAAGTGTTCCTCCAACAGGAGGAACAGAAACAGCAACAGGTATTCCTCCAACAGACAGAACAACAGTAACAAGTGTTCCTCCAACAGAAGGAACAACAAGAGCAACAGGTGTTCCTCCAACAGGAGGCACAGCAAGAGCAACAAGTGTTACTCCAACAGGAGGAATAGCAAAAGCAACAGGGGGAAGTCGCCACATCTTAGCCATCTACATCCTTGTCTTCTGTGGTGGTTTAGTGCTTGGTGTATTACTCCACTACTTCTCGTGCCATCGGCGCGGCATTGGCCACCAGGAGCCACACAAGCCAGATAATTTGCGGTTGTCTGAGATGGGGAGTGAGTTGTTGGGCTCCTCCACCACACACAATGCAACCCACAGCAATCCCAGCAATGGTCATGAGAGTTCCCTGGATGTCAACTGTAACACAAGTAGCATTGGTCTGAATGTCACCTCTGACATTTTAGCTGTAGACATGCTTGATGAAAGGATGGAAGACAGAATGAGTTCTACAGGGGTGGAGAAAATATCAGCACAGGCAAATGAAACAGATGATGGGCTGGGGGATGGCATAGGGGAAGTAATGAAAGGACAAGGAGAAGATGTCAAGCTTCCCTATGTTTAAAGCACAAGCAGCAATTGCCAAGTGTGAAGAAAGTTCAATATGAAAGGTCTACTGACTGCAACATTTTGCTTCCTCTAAAAAAAACACTGAATGCCACTGGGATGAATGTTAAATGTTGCTGACTAAATGCCTTAGATGTGTAGCTGTGGCATGAAGAGAGACTGCAAAGATATGAGTTATATTCAAGCTTATGCCTTACCACGTAAGAGAAATGACCGTGAGATGACACATGTCCCAGAGTTGAGTCATTTAGGATGAGAAAACTGTATCAGACATAAATATGAGATGTAAGTTTGTAGTATGAGTGTGATCTCGCAACTTGAATGTTGCACAGATTCAAAGACAAAATGTTTACATGTTTATACATAGAAAAGCCACATTGTATCTCTGTAATTGTTGTGACGGTACTGCAAATGCACTTAAATTTCAAGTGCACTTTTCATGTCTCAGGGGTTTTCTGTTTTGCTATTTCTATTCATCTCTCAGACACCACTTTTATCTGACACTTTGATGTGTCCAAAGGCACCAAAGGACACCTGAGCGATATTTGAAAAACACTTTTCAAAGATCGTCTAGATAGACTGGTTCTGCCACAAACAAGGCATACAACACCATGGATAATGCAGCCTTGTATGACTGCCTGTAGTGGCCTTGACTGGGCTAGCCCTGCCCAAGCCTAAGAGGATGGTAGGGTTGAGGGTCACCTATCAGATTTGTGTAAAACTCAAAGATGGAAGTAACTGACAGCTGATCTGTCGCCATTCAGCCACTGTGACTGAAGGCAAGTGGTTTTCCAAATGCTGCAAGATGTACAGTATATCAGTCAGAGAGAATGGAACTTGCTGGACACCACAATCACCTTGTTTTTTGAGTGTGGATTTAAACATACAAGTCTGTTATTTGTTCATGCTTTGTAATAAAGCTTTAAAAAGTTGAAAAAAAGAACCTGAGAACTACTTCATGGGTACTGAGCTATACGAAGGGTTATTAGTCTGATAAGCTCTTCTGAAATAACGTTGTTCAGTTTGCCTTTAGTCACAAATTATCGATAATGATTGGTGGCACGGTGGCGCAAAGGTGGACGAACTGACGGCGCTGTGCAGGACTGATCATCGCTACCGGGAGACCAGCTTGTTGGTGTTCTCAGAGACGTGGCTAACCGGTGACGTGCCGGACGCTAACGTCCGACTAACCGGCTTCTCCTCCGTCCGAGCGGACCGGGACACGAACACCGCCGGTAAGAAGAAAGGAGGTGGATTAATCATCTACACCAACGATAGATGGTGCCATCCGGGACATGTGACGGTGAAATCAACACTGTGTAACCGCGATCTGGAGCTAACAGCTGTTAGCATCAGACCCTACTACCTGGCGCGTGAATTCTCACACGTCATCGTCCTCGCCGTCTACATCCCTCCACGGGCGGACCCTGAGGCGGCACGAGAGACCATCTGTGGGACCACCTCTGCTCTTCGGACCCGGCACCCGGAGGCGCTCGTCATCATCACCGGTGACTTTAACCACGTCACCCTGGACTCATCTCTCCCCACAATGGTCCAGTGTGTAGACTGTCCCACACGGAAGAACAGAACCATCGATCTGTTCTACACTAATGCTAAGGAGGCATACACCGCCACCCCCCTCCCTCCACTAGGTAAATCAGACCACAACCTAGTGTACCTACAGCCCACCTACATCCCGCTGGTGAAACGGCTGCCAGCAACAACACGACAGGTCAGGAGGTGGTCCCCGGAAACAGAGGAGATGCTGAGGAACTGCTTCCAGATCACCGATTGGGATGTTATTGTGGGCTCACATGGGGAAGACATTGAGGGGGCAGCTCAGTGTTTTACAGACTACATAAACTTCTGTGTGGACACCGTGGCCCCTGTCAGGACAATCAGGTGTTACCCCAACAACAAACCATGGGTAACCAAGGAAGTCAAGGCTGTCCTGAACAGGAAGAAGCGGGCGTTCAGGAGCAAGAACGAGGAGGAGATGAGGAAGGCCCAGAAGGAAGTGAGACTCTGCCTGAGGGAGGCCAAGGAGGCGTACAGGAGGAAGCTGGAGAAGCAGCTGGGGCGCAACCAAGTGCGGGAGGTCTGGAATGGGATGAGAACCATCACCGGACACGGGAAAGGGCGCAGCACTGTGGAGGGGAATATTGAACGAGCGAATGAACTTAACAGCTTTTTCAATCGGTTCAGCTCCCCCACCACTCCCGGCTCCTCGTCCCAGGCCTCTCCTGGCCTACAGGCCTCTCCTGGCCCTACAGACCGCTCCACTGATGCTCCCTCCTCCTGTGCTTCCTCTCCTTCCACCCCTGCCACTTCTCCCGAGCCCACTCCAAGAACTGCGAAGCTCAACGGCCCCACCTCAACCACTGGACTTCCAACCTCGCCACAACCTCCTGCTCCCACCACGACCGAGACCATCATCACTGCAGACCTGGTGACGACAACGCTGAGGAGGCTCCGTCCCTACAAGGCGGCTGGACCAGATAAGGTCTCCCCAAGACTCCTCCGAGCCTGTGCTTCGGAACTAGGGGACCCCCTGCAACAATTGTTCAACCTCAGTCTGCGGCTGGGGAGGGTCCCGTCACTGTGGAAGACCTCCTGCATTGTCCCTGTACCCAAGAAAGGACGCCCTACTGAGCTCAACGACCACCGACCGGTCGCTCTTACCTCCCACGTAATGAAGACCCTAGAGCGACTGGTCCTGGAGCTCATGCGTCCACAGGTGCAGGGTGCTATGGACCCTCTCCAGTTTGCCTATCAGGCCAAGGTTGGGGTTGACGATGCTGTCATGTACCTCCTCCACCGCACACTCTCCTACCTGGACGCCGGGGGCTGTGCCGTCAGAGTGCTCTTCTTCGACTTTTCGAGTGCCTTCAACACCATCCAGCCCCAGCTCCTGCAGGATAAACTGACCTCCATGGCTGTGGACCCCTACCTCGTGAGCTGGATTACGGACTACCTAACGGACAGACCCCAGTACGTCCGTATGGGGGACTGCTTGTCTTCTATGGTGACCAGCAGCACGGGGGCGCCACAGGGGACCGTTCTATCCCCCATTCTCTTCACCCTCTACACATCAGACTTCAAGCACAACTCGGATACATGCCACATACAGAAGTACTCCGATGACACCGCGATAGTGGCATGTATCCGGGAGGGTGATGAGGGGGGGTACAGGGCATTGGTGGCTGACTTCGTGGAGTGGTGCCAACAGAACCAGCTCCAGCTCAACGTCTCCAAGACAAAGGAGATGGTTCTGGATTTCCGGCGGGCACCTCCCTCTCCACAGCCGGTGATCATCAATGGCAGTGAGGTGGAGGTGGTAGAAAACTATAAGTACCTGGGACTGCAGCTAGACAGCAGACTGGACTGGTCACTCAACTCCAACTGTGTGTACAAGAAGGGGCAGAGCAGGATGTACTTCCTGAGGAGGCTGGCCTCCTTCAACATCTGTCCTAAGCTCCTTTTCATGTTCTATCAGTCCGTAGTCTCCAGTGTGCTGTCATACGCCATTGTGTGTTGGGGTGGGGGGGCCAGGAAAAGAGATATGGACCGTCTGAACAGACTCATCCGCAGAGCGGGCTCAGTGGTCGGGCTGAGCCTGGACTCTGTGGATATGCTTCTGGAGAGCAGGACCATGTCTAAAATTAAGGCCATCATGAACAACACCAGGCACCCCCTACACACCACCTTCTCCCAGCAGAGAAGCACCTTCAGCGGCAGACTGCTGTCACACAGCGCCTCCACAGAGAGGCTGAGGTCCTCCTTCGTGCCCCGTGCCATCAGGGGGTACAATGACTCTCTCAAGAGGAGCGGGGGGGAGGTGGCGAGGTCAGCACGGGGTTGAAAATAGATTTAATTTAATTTAAATTTAATTTTATACTGTTGTATATATATATATATAAAATTTATTTATTTATTTTTTATACTGTTTTTATATTTTAATTCAATTTTATACTGTTTAGATTTTATTTTATACTGTTTATATTTTAATGCTGTAATATTTTTAAATTTTATACTGTTTATATTTTTAGTTATAGTTTAGTATATAAGTCCTGTTAGTGCTGCATGTGTCTGTCTGTTAGTGTAATGTATGTCTTGTGGTATGTCCTGTGATGTCAGTGTTTCCTTTTCTCCTGGTGTTTATCCAGTATTATTTGTTAAGTAATGCCTGAGCAGTGGATATATGCAATTTCCTCCGGGATTAATAAAGTATCTATCTATCTATCTATCTATCTATGTTGCCACACAGCACTTCAGCTTCCGGTTCGGGTCCCACTTCCATATTCTCCCCGTGTCTGTGTGTGTTCTCTCCAGGTTCTCTGGCTTCTTCCCACCTTCCAAAATAAGCACTTCAAGCGAATTAGCCAGCTTCAATTTGCCCGTAAGTGTGAGTGTGTGCATGCATGGTTGTTTGTCTTGATTTGGCTCCGCGGTGCACTGGTTTTGCACCCAGAGTGTCCCCTGCCTCATGCCCCCAATGAGCTGGGATAGGCTCGTGACAGCAGTAGTAGCCGGTACAGAAAATGGATGGATGGATCAATCAATAATGATTAATCATACTCATCTATGTGAGGACACTGACCACGTTAATGAGTTATCCCAATAATTATCAACAATGACATCAAGATGGGAAACCAATATCAATATTCAGCACTTTATTTCTATTCATTTGAGGAACTGTAAAATTTTCAGATGATCACTTTTCATAGAATATGTGTTCATTCTGACTATCCACTGACAAACCCTTTGAACAAATCCTGAATGTTAAAAAAAAATCAACTTACACATTTTGAATTTTGTGGTTTGTTTCTCTGTTAGAACACTGCATGCTGTTTACCAGGGTATTGTAATCTGGTGTGTAACACGACAGTGTGCAACTTGACAATGTGTAACTGTCAGCTTACACACTGTCAAGTTACACACTGGGTTGTGAGGTGTGTTCTGTCTGTTTGTTGTTGATGAAGTTCTATCAGAAAACATGATTCACAAGAGATTGATTGAACCAAGCAGGCTGGCACCCTTTCTAGCTGCTGTGCACATACCACAGTACTTCTGTGTCAAGAAGGCACTAAAAGTTTAGTGCAGCCTGCTAGCTTTTGAGGTGGTGGTCATTTTGCAATGTTATGATTTCAATCTCCACCTGTCCAGCATCCAAGTTGAATACTGCACTCAGCTGCTCAGCAAAGCATGTTGTGTCCACTCTTGCTTTGTGACTTCATGGTGCTTTCCTGCAACAATTGTTTCACATGCAGAAACATTGTCTTTTAGCATTGACTGCGCGGAGGGTAAGTGCTGCATCTTTTTTCTCTGTAAATCCACACAGAAAATGTTTGTCTTGGCTTTAAATGCTTTTAAAGCATTTTTCACACCAGCAACAGTCTTACTTTGCTTTTCAGCTTGCATTTTGTGTGTTTAGTACCCCAGTAATGTCCATCAAAAATGCAAGGTCAAGTGTCAACTCTTTGTCCTCCAGCAGTTAGATGTCTTCACCTTTGGACTGCATGAACTCTGATTTCACTCAAAAGTAATGAAATGAAGTCAAACTCGTCCTCTGATGAGCCATCTGGTTTCTGTGTATAGCACCAGGTCACCATATTCAATTGATCTCCTCCAAAATCAGCTGGAGAATCCGTTGTTGGATTGAATATGTTATGATTTTCACAACGGGTGACGTGTACAAAGCCGATCACTTTTGAACATAACGCCCACTGGTGAGTAATGCAGAAGTTTTAGGAAGTCTGGTTCACCTTTCACTCAGGATGCGAAACCACCTGCAATTCGCCAGATCTAGATGATGAGGACTCATTTGGTCCTTGGGGGTGACCTGGTGTTCACAGGTATAGTTTTGTGGCCCCTGCTGCAGACCTTGGAACAATCCCGATCGGCTTCAATTCGATCAGCAGTTTCCTGGTTTAACAAACAAGGCGTTGCACTCAGCTGACTGAGCAAAAGCGAAAGACCTTCTAGTGTCTAGAACCAACCTGCATGATTATTCTAATAAAAATAAAATAAAAATAAATTAGAGACAAGAAGAAATAATGTAATACAGTTGGAAAAATCGGACCAACCGTAACCAGTTGCACCACATTGGTGACGCGCAAAGACGGAGGTTAACATCAAAGCACATAAAAAGCAGTGTTAAACCCCAGTACCTGTAAATTTAGCAGAGACTACTGTGTTATTCATTCATTAATTCATTTAATGAATACTACTGTGTCCACAGAGAGGATTCAGCTCTGAAAATGTCAACGTGTGCATCATCATATTCTTCTGATGCATCAAGTAAGTCTGCTCATTATAACAGTCACAAACATGTCTAAAACTGAGCATTAAATTTTACAGGGGTGATTATGTGAAATATTGTTCAGAGCTTCATTTACTTAGCAGTGTGATTAAAATAATAGATCAAAGCTAGTGCATTGATCTATGGTTTTACTCACACTGGCCTTCTTCATATGCACTAGTCTATGCACTAGTCAGGTACTACTTTCATGGTACCCTGATCTACCCTCAAGGTAGGTCAGGTTAAGTCGCGGGATATTGCAGTCTCTGACTGCCTTAGTTCTAGGTTTTGTTTGGTTTTGACAAGCATTTTTTCTTCCTGTGGTGTTAAATTGATAGGTTAAAACTGAAGCACTTAAACTAATAGAGGTCAGTTGGTCATTGGCATGAAAAGCTGACAGATACTTTTTTTTTTTCTTCTCACAGTGACAACACCTGAGGTTCAGATTGAGCATCATCTGCAGAGCTCCTCTTCAGTTTACTCCGTTTTGGAGCTTATTGGTAAAGGCTGTTACGGCAAAGTGGTTCGGTGCACCAGTCTGACAACTAAAGACCCAGTGGCGGTCAAAATATTTAAGGACAGTTACCACGACAACATTGCAAAGGAGGTAGGTTTTGGAGTCCTGCTGAATCAGAATCCTACATCAGACGTTGAGCTGTGTTCATGTTTCCTCTTTTCTCCCCAGATTTCCATGCTAAAGGTGGTCAGTGTCCTGAATTCAGACTACAACAACATCGTCACGTTCGTGGAGACATTTGAGTATAACGGACAAACCTGTCTAGCATTTGAGTCACTAGACAAGAACCTGTGTGATGTCCTCTGAGAACGAGGGTGGAATCCTCTCTATCCGAGTGAGATCCGACCAATTGCAAAGCAGGTGAGTGTTATTATGGATCTAGCAATCATCATTAATTGAACCTTTCATCTTTCACCATACAGAACAGCAGATGGAAAACTGCATCCTAAACCTGTCCATTCTACTTTTTGTCTCTGCAGCTGTTTGTGGCTTTAGATGCTCTCAAAGAACTCGGGGTCGTGCATGCTGACCTGAAACCTTACAACATCATGATTGTCAACATGCGGGACCAGCCCGGCCGAATCAAAGTCATAGACTTTGGTGAAGCCATTAGGGTGTCCGATGCTAAGCCTGGGATGGAATGGCAGCCAATTGGATACAGGTCTCTTCATCCTACATAGCTCAATTGTTCCAGTGAACTTATCTCATTCAAAATCCATGCTGTTACTTAGAGTCTCAACTCTTTCCCAAAAGTCCTCATCTTTCCCTCTTATTTTCCCTTCTCAGGGCTCCAGAAGTCTTCCTTGGATTGCCCTTCACCGAGTCTGTTGATGTGCGGGGAGTGGGATGCATCCTATCCTTCCTCTACCTGGCAGATCCCATCTTTTCATCCGTCTCCGAGTGTCAGATGGTAGGTCACATACTTCAGATGGATGTACAGTCAGAACCTGGGACTTCAATGTCAAAAGATTTGGTTTTGTCTTTTTTTGTGTGTGCAGATGCAATCCATACTTCAGATTGTGGGCCAGCCGGCAGACCACCTGCTCCGTAGAGGGAAATTTACACATAACTATTTCACTGAGGACGATACAGCTGATGGGACAATGTGGAAGCCAAGGGTTGAGTAGCCATTGTCTTCTGTCTTTGGGTTGACTCAATGATTTTATTTGAACTTCAAATGAATCTCATACATATCTTGCCCTTTTAGGGGTCAGGATATCAACCAGTTGGCTGGATCCTGGATGACCTGGTAACATAACAAATTATAACAAACATTTTACATTAGACATTATAACATTATACATTATTATAACAAACAAAACTAAACAAATTAATAGCCCATGACCATACGCTTGTTTTTCCAATTTCAACAGAATATCTAAACCCCTGGATACAATAAATATCTCTTTTCTTTGTCTTTTAACCTGTTTCACGTGACCGCGTTGCAACATTTTCTGTAGCAGCTCATTGAGTGTGAAGTAAGCCTCAGGTTCCCCTGCAGCACCGGTTTGTTTTTCTCCAAAAGCTCCGCCGGCATGTATGTAAAGTTTCAGCCCTTTTGAAAATGACAACTGTTAGGATCATTTTGGGGGACTGTCACCGTGCATTCCAGCTCATGCAACTGAAAACGCGTTTGATCTTTGTTGAGGGTTGTAAATTTGCTTTCATGTCAGTCATGTCTTTTAATGTCTCAAACAGTTTAATTTAATCTGAGAGTGATCAGAGATCTATTGTAGCAGCAGGACATGTTTGGTGTCACCGGGTAGAGAGGTACCTGGAACCCCCACGACGAGCATTACTAACAAATGAGAGGACGGCACTTTGGATTACTTTGACACACAGTTTGTCACACTTATTGGGGGTTACAAAACTTTTTTTAATATATAGAAGTATCCACTAGAGTATTTATCATTCCCTTGGATCGAGCCCTGTGTCTTTCTGAAATCAGACCTGTGATGCATGCAGCTGAAACCTCAACTTGTATTGAGATCAGATTCAATTTTCACCTCCTTCTGGGATCAGAGCAGGAGCCAAATTATGATTAGACCTGGTGGTGCAGTGTTGATCCTGCAGCTAGTGCTGTGTCTGTTCTGCAGAGCCTCTTGGGCAGTGACTCTGGGTGGGATGGAAGACGGAAAGATCCTCGGCCCAGAGGAGTTGAGGGGAGTGAGCTACCTCAGCACCTTCCTGATGGACCACTCATCAGGCATGCTGTATTTGGGCGCTAAAGATGCCATATTGGCTGTGGACACCAACAAACTGAACCAACAACCCCAAATGATTGTTTGGGATGTTCCTGAGGAGAAGAGGAGGTCTTGTATGGACAAAGGAAAGACACAGGCTGACTGTAACAACTACATCCGTCTGCTGGAGTTTGTGAGCGATGGACGCCTCTACGTATGCGGCACCTACGCCTTTGACCCCCAGTGTGCCTTTTTGGACCTATCATCCTTTACTCTGGAGAAAACTGAGGGTGGAGGAGTGAAGATGGAAACAGGGAGGGGCACATTTCCCTTTGAACCCAGGCAGCCCTACACAGCTATTATGGCAGATGGTATTCTGTACACAGCAGCCACCAAGAACTTCCTGGGGACACTGTTTAGCATCTCCCGGGCAACAGGCCCTGCACAGGAGCGAATCCGAACTGAAGATTCCATCAACTGGCTAAATGAACCAAAGTTTGTGAGCTCAGCCTTCATACAGCAGTCTCCAGAAAACAACCCAACGGGAGATGATGACAAGATCTACGTCTTTTTCACTGAGGTGGCTAACGAGTATGATCTTCACACCGAAGTCAAAGTGTCAAGAGTGGCACGTGTCTGCAAGTCTGATGTGGGAGGAATGAAGGCGCTGCATCAACGCTGGACCACCTTTCTTAAGGCAGAACTGGTGTGTGAGGACAGACCCCGTGGTCAGCGCTATAACAACCTAACTGATGTTTTCACCACAGAACACAAACCAGGTGACCCCAGCAGCACACACTTCTATGGATTGTTCTCCTCCCAGTGGGAACCAGAGGTATCAGCAGTGTGTGTGTTCAGTCTTTCTGACATCAGCAACGTGATGGATGGTCCTTATAAAGAGCGGAAGGAGACCTGCCACAGCTGTCTTAACCCTGAGCCTGTTCCCATACCAAGACCTGGCCAATGCTTGAATGCTGCTCTGAAGGCTGCAGGATTTGACTCTTCACAGAATCTTCCTTTCAATGTGTTGGTGTTTGCAAGAAATCACCCTCTGATGGCGCAACGTGTAACTGCAGCACCCCTACTTGTCCGCAAGGGAATCACATACACTAAGCTGGCTGTGACACTGACAGACAATGGACAGGAGCAGAAAAGGGCATTGATGCACCTTGGGACAACTCGTGGGGAGCTCCACCGGGTGGCAATAGCGAACCACAATGCCACCTTGCTGCAGGAGATTCCTCTGTTCTCTTCACAGGAGCCTGTAAACAATATACTGTTGTACCAGGACTGGGCTCTGGTGGGCAGCCCTATGTCTCTGGCTCGTGTCCAGGCTAAAGGCTGCTCTCTATATCCCAGCTGTGAGGTGTGTGCCAGAGCCAGAGGCTTAGGCTGTGTATGGAGCACAATGGAAGGAGCCTGCAGGGCAACGACGGCCGAGCCTCCCCCGGGTGATATTATTGATGAAGCCATGCAAATGTGTGACATAGGAGAAGGACGCTGTACCCCTAAAACCAGGGAGCTTCGAGTCCTTGTAGGTCTGCGTCTCCTTTTGCCGTGCATTCAGCTGTCTCCCAGGCCCTGCAGCTGGGAGTATCCTCCACACACACACACCAGGCAACACGGCTCTGACCTGGAAGTGACTGTAATGGAAGACAGCCTGGGAATATACATCTGCACTTGCCAGGAGGGTGGGCCAAGTATCAGAAACCCCACCTTCTGCCGCAGAGCAGCCTATCAGCTGACACTACAGGGCCCAAATGCTGCTGTTCCAACAGAAGGAACAACAAGAGCAACAGAAGGAATAGCAACAGCAACAGGGGGAAGTCGCCACATCTTAGCCATCTACATCCTTGTCTTCTGTGGTGGTTTAGTGCTTGGTGTATTACTCCACTACTTCTCGTGCCATCGGCGCAGCATTGGCCACCAGGAGCCACACAAGCCAGATAATTTGCGGTTGTCTGAGATGGGGAGTGAGTTGTTGGGCTCCTCCACCACACACAATGCAACCCACAGCAATCCCAGCAATGGTCATGAGAGTTCCCTGGATGTCAACTGTAACACAAGTAGCAGTGGTCTGAATGTCACCTCTGACATTTTAGCTGTAGACATGCTTGATGAAAGGATGGAAGACAGAATGAGTTCTACAGGGGTGGAGAAAATATCAGCACAGGCAAATGAAACAGATGATGGGCTGGGGGATGGCATAGGGGAAGTAATGAAAGGACAAGGAGAAGATGTCAAGCTTCCCTATGTTTAAAGCACAAGCAGCAATTGCCAAGTGTGAAAAAAGTTCAATATGAAAGGTCTACTGACTGCAACATTTTGCTTCCTCTAAAAAAAACACTGAATGCCACTGGGATGAATGTTAAATGTTGCTGACTAAATGCCTTAGATGTGTAGCTGTGGCATGAAGAGAGACTGCAAAGATATGAGTTATATTCAAGCTTATGCCTTACCACGTAAGAGAAATGACCGTGAGATGACACATGTCCCAGAGTTGAGTCATTTAGGATGAGAAAACTGTATCAGACATAAATATGAGATGTAAGTTTGTAGTATGAGTGTGATCTCGCAACTTGAATGTTGCACAGATTCAAAGACAAAATGTTTACATGTTTATACATAGAAAAGCCACATTGTATCTCTGTAATTGTTGTGACGGCACTGTAAATGCACTTAAATTTCAAGTGCACTTTTCATGTCTCAGGGGTTTTCTGTTTTGCTATTTCTATTCATCTCTCAGACACCACTTTTATCTGACACTTTGATGTGTCCAAAGGCACCAAAGGACACCTGAGCGATATTTGAAAAACACTTTTCAAAGATCGTCTAGATAGACTGGTTCTGCCACAAACAAGGCATACAACACCATGGATAATGCAGCCTTGTATGACTGCCTGTAGTGGCCTTGACTGGGCTAGCCCTGCCCAAGCCTAAGAGGATGGTAGGGTTGAGGGTCACCTATCAGATTTGTGTAAAACTCAAAGATGGAAGTAACTGACAGCTGATCTGTCGCCATTCAGCCACTGTGACTGAAGGCAAGTGGTTTTCCAAATGCTGCAAGATGTATATCAGTCAGAGAGAATGGAACTTGCTGGACACCACAATCACCTTGTTTTTTGAGTGTGGATTTAAACATACAAGTCTGTTATTTGTTCATGCTTTGTAATAAAGCTTTAAAAAGTTGAAAAAAAGAACCTGAGAACTACTTCATGGGTACTGAGCTATACGAAGGGTTATTAGTCTGATAAGCTCTTCTGAAATAACGTTGTTCAGTTTGCCTTTAGTCACAAATTATCGATAATGATTGGTGGCACGGTGGCGCAGTGGGTAGGGATGTTGCCACACAGCACTTCAGCTTCCGGTTCGGGTCCCACTTCCATATTCTCCCCGTGTCTGTGTGTGTTCTCTCCAGGTTCTCTGGCTTCTTCCCACCTTCCAAAATAAGCACTTCAAGCGAATTAGCCAGCTTCAATTTGCCCGTAAGTGTGAGTGTGTGCATGTATGGTTGTTTGTCTTGATTTGGCTCCGCGGTGCACTGGTTTTGCACCCAGAATGTCCCCTGCCTCATGCCCCCAATGAGCTGGGATAGGCTCGTGACAGCAGTAGTAGCCGGTACAGAAAATGGATGGATGGATCAATCAATAATGATTAATCATACTCATCTATGTGAGGACACTGACCACGTTAATGAGTTATCCCAATAATTATCAACAATGACATCAAGATGGGAAACCAATATCAATATTCAGCACTTTATTTCTATTCATTTGAGGAACTGTAAAATTTTCAGATGATCACTTTTCATAGAATATGTGTTCATTCTGACTATCCACTGACAAACCCTTTGAACAAATCCTGAATGTTAAAAAAAAATCAACTTACACATTTTGAATTTTGTGGTTTGTTTCTATGTTAGAACACTGCATGCTGTTTACCAGGGTATTGTAATCTGGTGTGTAACACGACAGTGTGCAACTTGACAATGTGTAACTGTCAGCTTACACACTGTCAAGTTACACACTGGGTTGTGAGGTGTGTTCTGTCTGTTTGTTGTTGATGAAGTTCTATCAGAAAACATGATTCACAAGAGATTGATTGAACCAAGCAGGCTGGCACCCTTTCTAGCTGCTGTGCACATACCACAGTACTTCTGTGTCAAGAAGGCACTAAAAGTTTAGTGCAGCCTGCTAGCTTTTGAGGTGGTGGTCATTTTGCAATGTTATGATTTCAATCTCCACCTGTCCAGCATCCAAGTTGAATACTGCACTCAGCTGCTCAGCAAAGCATGTTGTGTCCACTCTTGCTTTGTGACTTCATGGTGCTTTCCTGCAACAATTGTTTCACATGCAGAAACATTGTCTTTTAGCATCGACTGCGCGGAGGGTAAGTGCTGCATCTTTTTTCTCTGTAAATCCACACAGAAAATGTTTGTCTTGGCTTTAAATGCTTTTAAAGCATTTTTCACACCAGCAACAGTCTTACTTTGCTTTTCAGCTTGCATTTTGTGTGTTTAGTACCCCAGTAATGTCCATCAAAAATGCAAGGTCAAGTGTCAACTCTTTGTCCTCCAGCAGTTAGATGTCTTCACCTTTGGACTGCATGAACTCTGATTTCACTCAAAAGTAATGAAATGAAGTCAAACTCGTCCTCTGATGAGCCATCTGGTTTCTGTGTATAGCACCAGGTCACCATATTCAATTGATCTCCTCCAAAATCAGCTGGAGAATCCGTTGTTGGATTGAATATGTTATGATTTTCACAACGGGTGACGTGTACAAAGCCGATCACTTTTGAACATAACGCCCACTGGTGAGTAATGCAGAAGTTTTAGGAAGTCTGGTTCACCTTTCACTCAGGATGCGAAACCACCTGCAATTCGCCAGATCTAGATGATGAGGACTCATTTGGTCCTTGGGGGTGACCTGGTGTTCACAGGTATAGTTTTGTGGCCCCTGCTGCAGACCTTGGAACAATCCCGATCGGCTTCAATTCGATCAGCAGTTTCCTGGTTTAACAAACAAGGCGTTGCACTCAGCTGACTGAGCAAAAGCGAAAGACCTTCTAGTGTCTAGAACCAACCTGCATGATTATTCTAATAAAAATAAAATAAAAATAAATTAGAGACAAGAAGAAATAATGTAATACAGTTGGAAAAATCGGACCAACCGTAACCAGTTGCACCACATTGGTGACGCGCAAAGACGGAGGTTAACATCAAAGCACATAAAAAGCAGTGTTAAACCCCAGTACCTGTAAATTTAGCAGAGACTACTGTGTTATTCATTCATTAATTCATTTAATGAATACTACTGTGTCCACAGAGAGGATTCAGCTCTGAAAATGTCAACGTGTGCATCATCATATTCTTCTGATGCATCAAGTAAGTCTGCTCATTATAACAGTCACAAACATGTCTAAAACTGAGCATTAAATTTTACAGGGGTGATTATGTGAAATATTGTTCAGAGCTTCATTTACTTAGCAGTGTGATTAAAATAATAGATCAAAGCTAGTGCATTGATCTATGGTTTTACTCACACTGGCCTTCTTCATATGCACTAGTCTATGCACTAGTCAGGTACTACTTTCATGGTACCCTGATCTACCCTCAAGGTAGGTCAGGTTAAGTCGCGGGATATTGCAGTCTCTGACTGCCTTAGTTCTAGGTTTTGTTTGGTTTTGACAAGCATTTTTTCTTCCTGTGGTGTTAAATTGATAGGTTAAAACTGAAGCACTTAAACTAATAGAGGTCAGTTGGTCATTGGCATGAAAAGCTGACAGATACTTTTTTTTTTTCTTCTCACAGTGACAACACCTGAGGTTCAGATTGAGCATCATCTGCAGAGCTCCTCTTCAGTTTACTCCGTTTTGGAGCTTATTGGTAAAGGCTGTTACGGCAAAGTGGTTCGGTGCACCAGTCTGACAACTAAAGACCCAGTGGCGGTCAAAATATTTAAGGACAGTTACCACGGCAACATTGCAAAGGAGGTAGGTTTTGGAGTCCTGCTGAATCAGAATCCTACATCAGACGTTGAGCTGTGTTCATGTTTCCTCTTTTCTCCCCAGATTTCCATGCTAAAGGTGGTCAGTGTCCTGAATTCAGACTACAACAACATCGTCACATTCGTGGAGACATTTGAGTATAACGGACAAACCTGTCTAGCATTTGAGTCACTAGACAAGAACCTGTGTGATGTCCTCTGAGAACGAGGGTGGAATCCTCTCTATCCGAGTGAGATCCGACCAATTGCAAAGCAGGTGAGTGTTATTATGGATCTAGCAATCATCATTAATTGAACCTTTCATCTTTCACCATACAGAACAGCAGATGGAAAACTGCATCCTAAACCTGTCCATTCTACTTTTTGTCTCTGCAGCTGTTTGTGGCTTTAGATGCTCTCAAAGAACTCGGGGTCGTGCATGCTGACCTGAAACCTTACAACATCATGATTGTCAACATGCGGGACCAGCCCGGCCGAATCAAAGTCATAGACTTTGGTGAAGCCATTAGGGTGTCCGATGCTAAGCCTGGGATGGAATGGCAGCCAATTGGATACAGGTCTCTTCATCCTACATAGCTCAATTGTTCCAGTGAACTTATCTCATTCAAAATCCATGCTGTTACTTAGAGTCTCAACTCTTTCCCAAAAGTCCTCATCTTTCCCTCTTATTTTCCCTTCTCAGGGCTCCAGAAGTCTTCCTTGGATTGCCCTTCACCGAGTCTGTTGATGTGCGGGGAGTGGGATGCATCCTATCCTTCCTCTACCTGGCAGATCCCATCTTTTCATCCGTCTCCGAGTGTCAGATGGTAGGTCACATACTTCAGATGGATGTACAGTCAGAACCTGGGACTTCAATGTCAAAAGATTTGGTTTTGTCTTTTTTTGTGTGTGCAGATGCAATCCATACTTCAGATTGTGGGCCAGCCGGCAGACCACCTGCTCCGTAGAGGGAAATTTACACATAACTATTTCACTGAGGACGATACAGCTGATGGGACAATGTGGAAGCCAAGGGTTGAGTAGCCATTGTCTTCTGTCTTTGGGTTGACTCAATGATTTTATTTGAACTTCAAATGAATCTCATACATATCTTGCCCTTTTAGGGGTCAGGATATCAACCAGTTGGCTGGATCCTGGATGACCTGGTAACATAACAAATTATAACAAACATTTTACATTAGACATTATAACATTATACATTATTATAACAAACAAAACTAAACAAATTAATAGCCCATGACCATACGCTTGTTTTTCCAATTTCAACAGAATATCTAAACCCCTGGATACAATAAATATCTCTTTTCTTTGTCTTTTAACCTGTTTCACGTGACCGCGTTGCAACATTTTCTGTAGCAGCTCATTGAGTGTGAAGTAAGCCTCAGGTTCCCCTATAGCACCGGTATGTTTTTCTCCAAAAGCTCCGCCGGCATGTATGTAAAGTTTCAGCCTTTTTGAAAATGACAACTGTTAGGATCATTTTGGGGGACTGTCACTGTGCATTCCAGCTCATGCAACTGAAAACGCGTTTGATCTTTGTTGAGGGTTGTAAATGTGCTTTCATGTCAGTCATGTCTTTTAATGTCTCAAACAGTTTAATTTAATCTGAGAGTGATCAGAGATCTATTGTAGCAGCAGGACATGTTTGGTGTCACCGGGTAGAGAGGTACCTGGAACCCCCACGACGAGCATTACTCACAAATGAGAGGACGGCACTTTGGATTACTTTGACACACAGTTTGTCACACTTATTGGGGGTTACAAAACTTTTTTTAATATATAGAAGTATCCACTAGAGTATTTATCATTCCCTTGGATTGAGCCCTGTGTCTTTCTGAAATCAGACCTGTGATGCATGCAGCTGAAACCTCAACTTGTATTGAGATCAGATTTAAATTTCACCTCCTTCTGGGATCAGAGCAGGAGCCAAATTATGATTAGACCTGGTGGTGCAGTGTTGATCCTGCAGCTAGTGCTGTGTCTGTTCTGCAGAGCCTCTTGGGCAGTGACTCTGGGTGGGATGGAAGACAGAAAGATCCTCGGCCCAGAGGAGTTGAGGGGAGTGAGCTACCTCAGCACCTTCCTGATGGACCACTCATCAGGCATGCTGTATTTGGGCGCTAGAGATGCCATATTGGCTGTGGACACCAACAAACTGAACCAACAACCCAAAATGATTGTTTGGGATGTTCCTGAGGAGAAGAGGAGGTCTTGTATGGACAAAGGAAAGACACAGGCTGACTGTAACAACTACATCCGTCTGCTGGAGTTTGTGAGCGATGGACGCCTCTACGTATGCGGCACCTACGCCTTTGACCCCCAGTGTGCCTTTTTGGACCTATCATCCTTTACTCTGGAGAAAACTGAGGGTGGAGGAGTGAAGATGGAAACAGGGAGAGGCACATTTCCCTTTGAACCCAGTCAGCCCTACACAGCTATTATGGCAGATGGTATTCTGTACACAGCAGCCACCAAGAACTTCCTGGGGACACTGTTTAGCATCTCCCGGGCAACAGGCCCTGCACAGGAGCAAATCCGAACTGAAGATTCCATCAACTGGCTAAATGAACCAAAGTTTGTGAGCTCAGCCTTCATACAGCAGTCTCCAGAAAACAACCCAACGGGAGACGATGACAAGATCTACTTCTTTTTCACTGAGGTGGCTAACGAGTATGATCTTCACACCGAAGTCAAAGTGTCAAGAGTGGCACGTGTCTGCAAGTCTGATGTGGGAGGAATGAAGGCGCTGCATCAACGCTGGACCACCTTTCTTAAGGCAGAGCTGGTGTGTGAGGACAGACCCCGTGGTCAGCGCTATAACAACCTAACTGATGTTTTCACCACAGAACACAAACCAGGTGACCCCAGCAGCACACACTTCTATGGATTGTTCTCCTCCCAGTGGGAACCAGAGGTATCAGCAGTGTGTGTGTTCAGTCTTTCTGACATCAGCACCGTGATGGATGGTCCTTATAAAGAGCGGAAGGAGACCTGCCACAGCTGTCTTAACCCTGAGCCTGTTCCCATACCAAGACCTGGCCAATGCTTGAATGCTGCTCTGAAGGCTGCAGGATTTGACTCTTCACAGAATCTTCCTTTCAAGGTGTTGGTGTTTGCAAGAAATCACCCTCTGATGGCGCAACGTGTAACTGCAGCACCCCTACTTGTCCGCAAGGGAGTCACATACACTAAGCTGGCTGTGACACTGACAGACAATGGACAGGAGCAGAAAAGGGCATTGATGCACCTTGGGACAACTCGTGGGGAGCTCCACCGGGTGGCAATAGCAAACCACAATGCCACCTTGCTGCAGGAGATTCCTCTGTTCTCTTCACAGGAGCCTGTAAACAATATACTGTTGTACCAGGACTGGGCTCTGGTGGGCAGCCCTATGTCTCTGGCTCGTGTCCAGGCTAAAGGCTGCTCTCTATATCCCAGCTGTGAGGTGTGTGCCAGAGCCAGAGGCTTAGGCTGTGTATGGAGCATAATGGAAGGAGCCTGCAGGGCAACGACGGCCGAGCCTCCCCCGGGTGATATTATTGATGAAGCCATGCAAATGTGTGACATAGGAGAAGGACGCTGTACCCCTAAAACCAGGGAGATTCGAGTCCTTGTAGGTCTGCGTCTCCTTTTGCCGTGCATTCAGCTGTCTCCCAGGCCCTGCAGCTGGGAGTATCCTCCACACACACACACCAAGCAACACGGCTCTGACCTGGAAGTGACTGTAATGGAAGACAGCCTGGGAATATACATCTGCACTTGCCAGGAGGGTGGGCCAAGTATCAGAAACCCCACCTTCTGCCGCAGAGCAGCCTATCAGCTGACACTACAGGGCCCAAATGCTGCTGTTCCAACAGAAGGAACAACAAGAGCAACAGAAGGAATAGCAACAGCAACAGGGGGAAGTCGCCACATCTTAGCCATCTACATCCTTGTCTTCTGTGGTGGTTTAGTGCTTGGTGCCTTACTCCACTACTTCTCGTGCCATCGGCGCGGCATTGGCCACCAGGAGCCACACAAGCCAGATAATTTGCGGTTGTCTGAGATGGGGAGTGAGTTGTTGGGCACCTCCACCACACACAATGCAACCCACAGCAATCCCAGCAATGGTCATGAGAGTTCCCTGGATGTCAACTGTAACACAAGTAGCATTGGTCTGAATGTCACCTCTGACATTTTAGCTGTAGACATGCTTGATGAAAGGATGGAAGACAGAATGAGTTCTACAGGGGTGGAAAAAATATCAGCAGAGGCAAATGAAACGGATGATGGGCTGGGGGATGGCATAGGGGAAGTAATGAAAGGACAAGGAGAAGATGTCAAGCTTCCCTACGTTTAAAGCACAAGCAGCACTTGCTAAGTGTGAAGAAAGTTCAATATGAAAGGTCTACTGACTGCAACATTTTGCTTCCTCTAAAAAAAACACTGAATGCCACTGGGATGAATGTTAAATGTTGCTGACTAAATGCCTTAGATGTGTAGCTGTGGCATGAAGAGAGACTGCAAAGATATGAGTTATATTCAAGCTTATGCCTTACCACGTAAGAGAAATGACTGTGAGATGACACATGTCCCAGAGTTGAGTCATTTAGGATGAGAAAACTGTATCAGACATAAGTATGAGATGTAAGTTTGTAGTATGAGTGTGACCTCGCAACTTGAATGTTGCACAGATTCAAAGACAAAATGTTTACATTTTTAGACATAGAAAAGCCACATTGTATCTCTGTAATTGTTGTGATGGCACTGTAAATGCACTCAAATGTCAAGTGCACTTTCCATGTCTCAGGGGTTTTCTGTTTTGCTATTTCTATCCATCTCTCAGACACCACTTTTATCTGACACTGATGGGTCCAAAGGACACCTGAGCGATATTTGAAAAACACTTTTCAAAGATAGACTGGTTCTGCCACAAACAAGGCCTACAACACCATGGATAACGCAGCCTTGTATGACTGCCTGCAGTGGCCGTGACTGGGCTAGCCCTGCCCAAGCCTAAGAGGATGGTAGGGTTGAGGGTCACCTATCAGATTTGTGTAAAACTCAAAGATAGAAGTAACTGACAGCTGATCTGTCGCCATTCAGCCACTTTGACTGAAGGCAAGTGGTTTTCCAAAGGCTGCAAGATGTATATCAGTCAGAGAGAATGGAACTTGCTGGATACCACAATCACCTTGTTTTTTGAGTGTGGATTTTAACATACAAGTCTGTTATTTGTTCATGCTTTGTAATAAAGCTTTAAAAAGTTGAAAAAAGAAGCTGAGAACTACTTCATGGGTACTGAGCTATACGAAGGGTTACTAGTCCGATAAGCTCTTCTGAAATAACGTTGTTCAATTTGCCTTTAGTCACAAATTATCGATAATGATTGGTGGCACGGTGGCGCAGTGGGTAGGGATGTTGCCACACAGCACTTCAGCTTCCGGTTCGGGTCCCGCTTGCATATTCTCCCCGTGTCTGTGTGTGTTCTCTCCAGGTTCTCTGGCTTCTTCCCACCTTCAAAAATACGCACTTCAAGCAAATTAGCCAGCTTCAAATTGCCCGTAAGTGTGAGTGTGTGCATGCATGGTTGTTTGTCTTGATGTAGCTCCGCGGTGCACTGGTTTTGCACCCAGAGTGTCCCCTGCCTCTTGCCCCCAATGAGCTGGGATAGGCTCGCGACAGCAGTAATAGCAGGTACAGAAAATGAATGGATGGATCGATCAATAATGATTAATCATACTCATCTATGTGAGGACACTGACCACGTTAATGAGTTATCCCAATAATTATCAACAATGACATCAAGATGGGAAACCAATATCAATATTCAGCACTTTATTTCTATTCTTTTGAGGAACTGTAAAATTTTCAGATGATCACTTACTTTTCATAGAATATATGTTCATTCTGACTATCCACTGACAAACCCTTTGAACAAATCCTGAATGTTAAAAAAAATCAACTCACACATTTTGAATTTTGTGGTCTGTTTCTATGTTAGAACACTGCATGCTGTTTACCAGGGTATTGTAATCTGGTGTGTAACACGACAGTGTGCAGCTTGACAATGTGTAACTGTCAGTTTACACGCTGTCAGCTTACACACTGGGTTGTGAGGTGTGTTCTGTCTGTTTGTTCTTGATGAAGTTCTATCAGAAAACACTGATTCACAAGAGATTGATTGAACCAAGCAGGCTGGCACCCTTTCTAGCTGCTGTGCACATACCACAGTACTTCTGTGTCAAGAAGGCACTAAAAGTTTAGTGCAGCCTGCTAGCTTTTGAGGTGGTGGTCATTTTGCAATGTTATGATTTCAATCTCCACCTGTCCAGCATCCAAGTTGAATACTGCACTCAGCTGCTCAGCAAAGCATGTTGTGTCCACTCTTGCTTTATGACTTCATGGTGCTTTCCTACAACAATTGTCTCACATGCAGAAACATTGTCTTTTAGCATCGACTGCACGGAGGGAAAGTGCTGCATCTTTTTTCTCTGTAAATCCACACAGAAAATGTTTGTCTTGGCTTTAAATGCTTTTAAAGCATTTTTCACACTAGCAACAGTCTTAGTTTGCTTTTCAGCTTGCATTTTGTTTGTTTAGTACCCCAGTAATGTCCATCAAAAATGCAAGGTCAAGTGTCAACTCTTTGTCCTCCAGCAGTTAGATGTCTTCACCTTTGGACTGCATGAACTCTGATTTCACACAAAAGTAATGAAATGAAGTCAAACTCGTCCTCTGATGAGCCATCTGGTTTCTGTGTATAGCAGCAGGTCACCATATTCAATTGATCTCCTCCAACATCAGCTGGAGAATCCGTTGTTGGATTGAATATGTTATGATTTTCACAACGGGTGATGTGTACAAAGCCGATCACTTTTGAACATAACGCCCGCTTGTGAGTAATGCAGAAGTTTTAGGAAGTCTGGTTCACCTTTCACTCGGGATGCGAAACCACCTGCATTTCGCCATATCTAGATGATGAGGACTCATTTGGTCCTTGGGGGTGACCTGGTGTTCACAGGTATAGTTTTGTGGCCCCTGCTGCAGACCTTGGAACAATCCCGATCGACTTCAATTCGATCAGCAGTTTCCTGGTTTAACAAACAAGGCGTTGAGCTCAGCTGACTGAGCAAAAGGGAAAGACCTTCTACTGTGAAGAGAATGACTTACAACCAACCTGCATGATTATTCTAATAAAAATAAATTAGAGACAAGCAGAAATAATGTAATAAAGTTGGAAAAATCGGACCAACCGTAACCAGTTGCACCACATTGGTGACGCGCAAAGACGGAGGTTAACATCAAAGCACATAAAAAGCAGTATTAAACCCCAGTACCTGCAAATTTAGCAGAGACTACTGTGTTATTCATTAATTAATTCATTTAATGAATACTACTGTGTCCACAGAGAGGATTCAGCTCTGAAAATGTCAACGTGTGCATCATCATATTCTTCTGATGCATCAAGTAAGTCTGCTCATTATAACAGTCACAAACATGTCTAAAACTGAGCATTAAATTTTACAGGGGTGATTATGTGAAATATTGTTCAGCGCTTCAGTTACTTAGCAGTGTGAGTAAAATAATAGATCAAAGCTAGTGCATTGATCTATGGTTTTACTCACACTGGCCTTCTTCATATGCACTAGTCTATGCACTAGTCAGGTACTACTTTCATGGTACCCTGATCTACCCTCAAGGTAGGTCAGGTTAAGTCGCGGGATATTGCAGTCTCTGACTGCCTTAGTTCTAGGTCTTGTTTGGTTTTGACAAGCATTTTTTCTTCCTGTGGTGTTAAATTGATAGGTTAAAACTGAAGCACTTAAACTAATAGAGGTCAGTTGGTCATTGGCCTGAAAAGCTGACAGATACTTTTTTTTTTTCTTCTCACAGTCACAACACCTGAGGTTCAGATTGAGCATCATCTGCAGAGCTCCTCTTCAGTTTACTCCGTTTTGGAGCTTATTGGTAAAGGCTGTTACGGCAAAGTGGTTCGGTGCACCAGTCTGACAACTAAAGACCCAGTGGCGGTCAAAATATTTAAGGACAGTTACCACGACAACATTGCAAAGGAGGTAGGTTTTGGAGTCCTGCTGAATCAGAATCCTACATCAGACGTTGAGCTGTGTTCATGTTTCCTCTTTTCTCCCCAGATTTCCATGCTAAAGGTGGTCAGTGTCCTGAATTCAGACTACAACAACATTGTCAGGTTCGTGGAGACATTTGAGTATAACGGACAAACCTGTCTAGCATTTGAGTCACTAGACAAGAACCTGTGTGATGTCCTCTGAGAACGAGGGTGGAATCCTCTCTATCCGAGTGAGATCCGACCAATTGCAAAGCAGGTGAGTGTTATTATGGATCTAGCAATCATCATTAATTGAACCTTTCATCTTTCACCATACAGAACAGGAGATGGAAAACTGCATCCCAAACCTGTCCATTCTACTTTTTGTCTCTGCAGCTGTTTGTGGCTTTAGATGCTCTCAAAGAACTCGGGGTCGTGCATGCTGACCTGAAACCTGACAACATCATGTTTGTCAACATGCGGGACCAGCCCGGCCGAATCAAAGTCATAGACTTTGGTGAAGCCATTAGGGTGTCCGATGCTAAGCCTGGGATGGAATTGCAGCCAATTGGATACAGGTGTCTTCATCCTACATAGCTCAATTGTTCCAGTGAACTTATCTCATTCAAAATCCATGCTGTTACTTAGAGTCTCAACTCTTTCCCAAAAGTCCTCGTCTTTCCCTCTTATTTTCCCTTCTCAGGGCTCCAGAAGTCTTCCTTGGATTGCCCTTCACCGAGTCTGTTGATGTGTGGGGAGTGGGATGCATCCTATCCTTCCTCTACCTGGCAGATCCCATCTTTTCATCCGTCTCCGAGTGTCAGATGGTAGGTCACATACTTCAGATGGATGTACAGTTAGAACCTGGGATTTCAATGTCAAAAGATTTGGTTTTGTCTTTTTTTGTGTGTGCAGATGCATTCCATACTTCAGATTGTGGGCCAGCTGGCAGACCACCTGCTCCGTAGAGGGAAATTTACACATAACTATTTCACTGAGGACGATACAGCAGATGGGACAATGTGGAAGCCAAGGGTTGAGTAGCCATTGTCTTCTGTCTTTGGGTTGACTCAATGATTTTATTTGAACTTCAAATGAATCTCATACATATCTTGCCCTTTTAGGGGTCAGGATATCAACCAGTTGGCTGGATCCTGGATGACCTGGTCGATGTAAGTACTCTTGAGTTGTTTGAGTTC
The DNA here is from genome assembly GCF_040054535.1 of Antennarius striatus. NCBI lineage: Eukaryota > Metazoa > Chordata > Actinopteri > Lophiiformes > Antennariidae > Antennarius > Antennarius striatus. Next base: position 16,242,285 of record NC_090788.1, read on the forward strand.
AGACTGAATCACTTGAATTATCTGTCTCTGAGAGGTAGAGACTAGACCAACTGATTGGAATCTGTTTCCAATTCCAGTACTATCCAAGAGACTGCTGCTGAGGCAGAGGACACGCTGGCATTTGGGGATCTTCTGAAAAAGCTGCTGGATCTTAATGGAGAACTGAGAATCTCCCCCCATGAAGCTCTGCAGCACCCCTTTGTTACCATGTCACACCTACCTGACAACCCTGACACTGGAGATAAGTAAGTAATCATTTCTGCTCTTATGACATACATATGTTTGGATGCAGTGATGGGTACATCATTGATTTGCTGCTTCACTGATTGATTGACATTCTGACCACTGCACGATCCATGATGGCCATCTGCTCCATGGAGGACACGGCGGACACTTCAGTTGCTGTGCAACTTGGCCAAGAATTGGATTTACACATCATTATTTCCGATTTACCTTCTGCCCATTTTAATTTAAAAGTTGTATTTAAATAATGAATTTAAATAATATGCTGGTGATGCATTACAAATTGAATGTTTTTACCACAGGCTTTTTGCTGCTGGTGCATTAACTGAATTGACTAATTACTGTTTTAGTATTATTTTCTGAACTATTCTGGAACACTGATATGGAGACAGAAATATATCAAATAAAAAAGAAATGCCACCAAAAAACATGGAATTTAAAAGTTTCTAACCATCAACCAGTTTTTACTTTCATCCACAACATTTTTATTCATTTGTCTTTACAGACTTTATCCATTTATTCACACCACATGGACGAATAACAATGTTTTGCAGTCTAATCAGTTGCAGTACAACAAAGACAGGAGTTAGAACCATTTTATTATTACTGGTAATAAAATGCAGGCCACAACTGACCGACAGATTGTTGCTTTCTGAAGTGGACATGCTGCGTCGGGTGGTGGGCTTAGAGTCCAGAACATTCTTCTTTGCTACTTTAAGCTCTCAGCTCTTAGGTGGCACATAGCCCTCTGTCATGGATATCAAGACTGGATCTTCATCACGGCCATCAAGCCACTCTTCAAGCTCCATGGCTGGCTCGGGCCCCGCTGTGTGTGAAAAGTGAAAATAAAAGGGAGTCAAGAGTTGTTGTTTTGTTGTTTTGATCTCTATTTTCCTTCCATCTCTGTGGGTCTGATCAGTGGGTGTGTTAGGCTTACTTTTCTGGGAACTGTCATTGTGATGGGCTCACACTTCTTGTCAAGTCAAACTTCTTTGATCGAAACATAAATCCTTATCACCTGGTTTTCAAATATAACAAAGAAAACTTCTTCTTTTCCTTTAGGCTTTTCCCTTCAGGGGTCGCCACAGCAATTCAATTGCCTCCATCTAACCCTGTCTTCAACATCCTCTTCTCTCACACTAACTACCTTCATGTCCTCTTACACTACATCCATAAACCTCCTCTTTGGTCTTCCTCTAGGCCTTGTGTCTGGCAGCTCAAAACTCAGCATCATTCTACCAATTTATTCATTATCTCTCCTCTGGACATGTCCAAACCATTACAGTCTGGCCTCTCTGACTTTATCTCCAAAACCTCTAACATGTGCTGTCTCTCTGATGTACTCATTCCTGATCCTATCCTTCCTGGTCACTCCCAGAGAGAACCTCAGCATCTTCATCTCTGCTACCTCCAGCTCTGTCTCCTGTCTTTTCCTCAGTGATGTAATCTCTAGACCAAACAACATCACTGGTCTCACCACAATTTTGTACACCTTTCTTTTCATTTTAGCTGAAACTCTTCTATCACACATCACACCTGACACTTTTCTCCACCCGTTCCATGCTATACACGCTTCTTCACCTCTTTTCCATACTCTCTATTGCTGTGGACTGTTGACCCCAAGTACTTAAACCTTCTTGATCTCTTCTCCCTGAAACTTCACTCTTCCACTTGGGTCCTTCCCAATTCACACACATGTACTCTGTCTTACTGCGGTTAACCTTCATTTCTCTCCTTTCCATGAAAAACCTCCACCTCTCTAGCTTCTCCTCCACCTGTTCCCTGCTCTCACTACAGATCACAATGTCATCTGCAAACATCATAGTCCATGGAGATTCCTGTCTAACCTCGTCTGTCAGTCTGTCCATCATCATATCAAACAAGAAGAGGCTCAGAGCTGATCCCTGATGCAGTCCCACTTCCACCTTGAACTCCTCTGTCACACCTACAGCACACCTCACCACTGTCTTACAGTCCTCATACATGTCCTGCACCGCTCTAACATACTTCTCTGCCACTCCAGACTTCCTCATACAATACCACAGTTCCTCTCTGGGCACCCTGTCATCAGCTTTCTCCAGATCTACAAAAACACAATGCAGCTCCCTCTGGCCTTTTCTATACTTCTCTATCAACATCTTCAAAGCAATACTGCATTAGCAAATACTGCAGTACTCTTTTTTTGGCAAGAAACCATACTGCTGCTCACAAATGCTCACTTCTGCCCTTAGTCTAGCTTCAATTACTCTTTCCCATAACTTCATTATATGGCTCAGTGTCATTCCTCTGTAGTTGCCACAGCGCTGCACATCTTCCTTGTTCTTAATAATCGGCACCAGCACACTTCTCCTCCATTCCTCAGGCCTCTTCTCACTATCTAACATCCTGTTGAACAACCCAGTCAGAAACTCTACTGCCACTTCTCCTAGACACTTCCATACCTCCACAGGTATATCATCAGGACCGACTGCCTTTCCACTCTTCACTCTCTTCGATGCCCTCCTCACTTCATCCTGACTAATCTTTGCTATTTCCTGGTCCACAACAGCCACCTCTTCTAGTCTTTGTTCTCTCTCATTTTAATCGTTCATCAACTCGTCAAAGTACTCTTTCCATCTTCCCATCGCACTACTGGCACCTGTCAATACACTTCTATCCCTATCCTTAACAATGACTGCCATCGGTGCTGTTCACCTACAGGGTGCCGGTGGAAATATGACTACTGTTGGACTACTAGTGTGTTCGTAGGAAGAGAGAGAGGAGAGGAACGCCAAGAGTATAGGACTGAGAGTAGGGATGTTGAATGTTGGAACTATGACAGGAAAAGGTAGAGAGTTGGTTGGCATAATGCAGAGGAGGAAGGTAGACATACTGTATGTTCAGGAGACCAGGTAGAAAGGTAGCAAGGCTAGAAGTTTTGGAGCAGGGTTCAAGTTGTTCTATCATGGTGTAGATTGGAAGAGAAATGGAGTAGGAGATATCTTGAAGGAGGAGATTTTAGGAATGTCCTGAAGTTAAAGAGTGTCAGATACAGTGATGAGTCTGAAATGTTGTTATTGGGTATGCTCCACAGGTAGGATGTGAGCTGGAGGAGAAACTCTGGTTGGACTTTGATGAAGGGATGCAGAGCATACCTAGAAGTGAGAGTTGTCATTAATGCAGAATTCAATGGACATGTTGGTGCAGGAAACAGAGGTGATGAGAAGGTGATGGGCAGGTTTGGTATCCAGGACAGGAATGCAGAAGGACAGATGGGGGTTGACTTTTCAAAAAGCATGGAAATGGCTATAGTGAATACTTTCTTCCAGAAGAGGCAGGAACATATGGTGACCTATAAGAGTGGCGATAGGAGCACACAGGTAGACTACATTATTTGGCTCCTGGTTCAGTTTGTTGGTGTCCACAGCCAATATGGCATCTCTAGCACCCAAACAGAGCATGCTTGTTGAATGGTCCAGCAGGAAGGTGCTGGGCAACTCAGATTACACCATCTACATGGTGTAATCTGAAGGAGATAAGTGATTACAAAGTAGTGATAGACGAGAGTGTAGCCAAACAGCATAGGATGGTGGTGTGTAGGATGACTTTGGTGGTGAGGAAGATGACGAGGACAAAGGCAGAGCAGAGGACAAACTGGTGGAAGCTGAAGAGGGACTTTTAGGAAGGAGTTAAGACAGGCTCTGGGTGGTCAGGAGGTGCTTCCAGATGACTGGACAACTACAACTATTGTGATCAGGGAGACAGGTAGGAGAGTACTTGGTGTGTCATCTGGAATGAAAGTAGATAAGGAGACTTGGTGGTGGAATGAGGAGGTACAGGAGTGTACAAAGAGAAAGGGGTTAGAAGAAGAAGAAGAAGTGGGACACTGAAAGGACTGAGGAGAGTAGAGAGGAGTACAGGGAGATGCCGCGTAAGGTGAAAGTAGAGGTAGCAAAGGCCAAAAAGGGTCTTATGATTGATTGTATGCTAGGTTGGACATTAAGGAGGGAAAGACTAATCTACACAGGTTAGCAGGACAGAGACAGAGATGACAAGTACGTGCAGCAGTTTAGGGTGATTAACCCGGGCATCGACCGATCCAGTATGGAAGTCATAAATTTGATTCACATGTTTGATTTTATGTCGGATGCCCTTCCTGACACAACCCTCTGTATTTATCCGGGCTTGGGACCGGCACAATAAGACACTGGCCTGTGCCCTCTTGCGGCTACATTATAACAAATTATAACAAACATTTTACATTAGACATTATAACATTATACATTATTATAACAAACAAAACTAAACAAATTAATAGCCCATGACCATACGCTTGTTTTTCCAATTTCAACAGAATATCTAAACCCCTGGATACAATAAATATCTCTTTTCTTTGTCTTTTAACCTGTTTCACGTGACCGCATTGCAAAGTTTTCTGTAGCAGCTCACTGAGTGTGAAGTAAGCCTCAGGTTCCCCTATAGCACCGGTATGTTTTTCTCCAAAAGCTCCGCCGGCATGTATGTAAAGTTTCAGCCTTTTTGAAAATGACAACTGTTAGGATCATTTTGGGGGACAGTCACCGTGCATTCCAGCTCATGCAACTGAAAACGCGTTTGATCTTTGTTGAGGGTTGTAAATGTGCTTTCATGTCAATCATGTCTTTTAATGTCTCAAACAGTTTAATTTAATCTGAGAGTGATCAGAGATCTATTGTAGCAGCAGGACATGTTTGGTGTCACTGGGTAGAGAGGTACCTGGAACCCCCACGACGAACATTACTCACAAATGAGAGGACGGCACTTTGGATTACTTTGACACACAGTTTGTCACACTTATTGGGGGTTACAAAACTTTTTTTAATATATAGAAGTATCCACTAGAGTATTTATCATCCCCTTGGATCAAGCCCTGTGTCTTTCTGAACTCAGACCCGTTATGCATGCAGCTGAAACCTCAACTTGTATTGAGATCAGATTTAATTTTCACCTCCTTCTGGGATCAGAGCAGGAGCCAAATTATGATTAGACCTGGTGGTGCAGTGTTGATCCTGCAGCTAGTGCTGTGTCTGTTCTGCAGAGCCTCTTGGGCAGTGACTTTGGGTGGGATGGAAGATGGAAAGATCCTCGGCCCAGAGGAGTTGAGGGGAGTGAGCTACTTCAGCACCTTCCTGATGGACCACTCATCAGGCATGCTGTATTTGGGCGCTAGAGATGCCATATTGGCTGTGGACACCAACAAACTGAACCAACAACCCCAAATGATTGTTTGGGATGTTCCTGAGGAAAAGAGGAGGTCTTGTATGGACAAAGGAAAGACACAGGCTGACTGTAACAACTACATCCGTCTGCTGGAGTTTGTGAGCGATGGACGCCTCTACGTATGCGGCACCTACGCCTTTGACCCCCAGTGTGCCTTTTTGGACCTATCATCCTTTACTCTGGAGAAAACTGAGGGTGGAGGAGTGAAGATGGAAACAGGGAGGGGCACATTTCCCTTTGAACCCAGTCAGCCCTACACAGCTATTATGGCAGATGGTATTCTGTACACAGCAGCCACCAAGAACTTCCTGGGGACACATTTTAGCATCTCCCGGGCAACAGGTGCTGCAGAGGAGCGAATCCGAACCGAAGATTCCATCAACTGGCTAAATGACCCAAAGTTTGTGAGCTCAGCCTTCATACAGCGGTCTCCAGAAAACAACCCAACGGGAGACGATGACAAGATCTACTTCTTTTTCACTGAGGTGGCTAACGAGTATGATCTTCACACCGAAGTCAAAGTGCCGAGAGTGGCACGTGTCTGCAAGTCTGATGTGGGAGGAATGAGGACACTGCAGCGACGCTGGACCACCTTTCTTAAGGCAAAGCTGGTGTGTGAGGACAGACCCAGTGGTCAGCGCTATAACAACCTAACTGATGTTTTCACCACAGAATACACACCAGGCGACCCCAGCAGCACACACTTCTATGGATTGTTCTCCCAGTGGGAACCAGAGGTATCAGCAGTGTGTGTGTTCAGTCTTTCTGACATCAGCAACGTGATGGCTGGTCCTTATAAAGAGCGGAAGGAGACCTGCCACAGCTGGCTTAACCCTGAGCCTGTTCCCATACCAAGACCTGGCCAATGCTTGAATGCTGCTCTGAAGGCTGCAGGATTTGACTCTTCACAGAATCTTCCTGACAAGGTGTTGGTGTTTGCAAGAAATCACCCTTTGATGGCGCAACGTGTAACTGCAGCACCCCTACTTGTCCGCAAGGGAGTCACATACACTAAGCTGGCTGTGACACTGACAGACAATGGACAGGAGCAGAAAAGGGCATTGATGCACCTTGGGACAACTCGTGGGGAGCTCCACCGGGTGGCAATAGCGAACGGCAATACCACCTTGCTGCAGGAGATTCCTCTGTTCTCCTCACAGGAGCCTGTAAACAATATACTGTTGTACCAGGACTGGGCTCTGGTGGGCAGCCCTATGTCTCTGGCTCGTGTCCAGGCTAAAGGCTGCTCTCTATATCCCAGCTGTGAGGTGTGTGCCAGAGCCAGAGGCTTAGGCTGTGTATGGAGCACAATGGAAGGAGCCTGCAGGGCAACGACGGCCGAGCCTCCCCCGGGTGATATTATTGATGAAGCCATGCAAATGTGTGACATAGGAGAAGGACGCTGTACCCCTAAAACCAGGGAGCTTCGAGTCCTTGTAGGTCTGCGCCTCCTTTTGCTGTGTATCCAGCTGTCTCCCAGGCCCTGCAGCTGGGAATATCCTCCCCACACACACGCCAGGCAACACGGCTCTGACCTGGAAGTGACTGTAATGGAAGACAGCCTGGGAATATACGTCTGCACTTGCCAGGAGGGTGGGCCGGGTATCAGAAACCCCACCTTCTGCCGCAGAGCAGCCTATCAGCTGACACTACAGGGCCCAACTGCTGCTGTTTCAACAGAAGGAACAGCAGCAACAAGTGTTCCTCCAGCAGAAGGAACAGCAGCAACAAGTGTTCCTCCAACAGGAGGAACAGCAACAGCAAAAGGAAGAAGTCGCCACATCCTAGCCATTTACATCCTTGTCTTCTGTGGTGGTTTAGTGCTTGGTGCCTTACTCCACTACTTCTTGTGCCATCGGCGCGGCATTGGCCACCAGGAGCAAAACAAGCCAGATAATTCGCTGTTGTCTGAGACGGGGAAGGAGTTGTCCGGCTCCTCCACCACACACAATGCAATCCACAGCAATCCCAGCAATGGTCATGAGAGTTCCCTGAATGTCTACTGTATCACAAGTAGCAGTGGTCTGAATGTCACCTCTGAAATTTTAGCTGTAGACATGCTTGATGAAAGGATGAAAGACAGAGGGAGTTCTATCGGGGTGGAGAAAATCTCAATACAGGCAAATGAAATGGTTGATGGGCTGGGGGATGGCATAGGGAAAGTAATGAAAGAGAAGGAGGAGATGTTAACCTTTCCTATGTTTAACGCACAAGCAGCACTGGCTACGTGTGAAGAAAGTTCAATATGAAACGTGTATTGAACTTTTGTATAGACATTTTGTATCATCCAAAAAACACTGAATGCCACTTGAATAAATTTTAAATGGTGCTGACCAAATGCCTTTGATGTGTACCTGTGGCATGACACTGTAAAGATAGGAGTCATACTTTACAGGCTTATGCCTTAGCATGTAAGAGAAATGACCGTGAGATGACACATGTCCCAGAGTTGAGTCACTCAGGATGAGAAAACTGTATGACATAAATATGAGATGTAAAAATTTGTAGTATGAGTGTGAGCTCGTAACTTGAATGACACCAAGGTGGGAAACCAATATCAATATTCAGCACTTTATTTCCACTCATCTCTTAAATTTTCTGATGATCACTTATTACAATTCATAGAATATGTGTTCATTCTGACTATCCACAGACAAACCCTTTGAACAAATCCTGAACTATGTTAAAGAAAAATCAACTTACACATTTTGAAATTTGGGTCTGTTTCGTTGTTAGTCAGAACACTGCATGCTGTTTACCAGTGAACTATAATCTGGTGTGTAACACGACAGTGTGCAACTTGACAATGTGTAACTGTCAGGTTACACATAGTCAAGTTACACACTGGATTATGAGGTGTGTTTTGTGGGTTTGTCAGAAAACACTGATTCACAGAGATAGATTGAACCAAGCAGAATGACACCCTTTAGAGCTGCTGTGCACACACAGTACTTCTGTGTCAAGAAGGCACCAAAAGTTTAGTGCAGCCTGCTAGGTTTTGAAGTGGAGGTCATTTTGCAATGTCACATTCATGAAATAATTGGACACACAATAATCAATATCATCAGCTCAAGCTGATGAAGATTGCAAAACTTTTTGTCAAACTCTTGCCCAAGTCCGTTTTGGACTTCACGGTGCATTCCTGCAACTTTGTCTCACATGCAGAAACATCGTCTTTCAGCACAGAGGGAAAGTGCAGCACTTTTGTTCTCTGTAAATTCATACAGGAAAAGTTTCGTCTTGGCTTTAAATGCATTAGAAGCACTTTTCACCTCAACAAGAGTCTTACCTTTGCCTTGCAGCTTGCATTTTGGTTTCCCAGTAATGTCAATCAAAATTTCAAGGCCAAGTGTCAACTCTTTGTCCTCCAGTAGTTAGATGTCTTCGACTTTGGACTGCATAATCCGTTTTCTGTGTGTAGCAGCAGGTCAACATATTCAGCTCGTATCTCTTTCAAACGCAGCTGGAGAATCTGCTGTTGGAGTGGATGTTTTTTGTGATTTTCACAACGGGAGCCATGATGTGCACAAAGGTGATCACTTTTGCAAATGAGAGATGATGACCTTGACCTTCAGAAATCAAGGTCAAATTGACCTTGAATTCCTGGTTGACTCAGGAACCAGATCAGATGGAGAGACGAGGGAGAAGGCCAGTGTGAGTAAGACAATAGATCAAAGTGAGTCCTTTGATCTACTTATGGACTAGCTTTGATCTATGGTCAAAGCTAGTGCACCTTTAATGAATTGTTTATTTTATAATTCATTTCATATATAAGGCGCACCGGATTATAAGGCGCATATAATAAAAAATATTCAAATAGATTTAAAAAACTAGTGGCTGTAGTTGCGCTATCCGTCCACTAGGTAGAGCATTCATGACTGTGAGTACCTTTAGTCAGCTGTGAATGGCCCTATTGTTATTTCAATAAGCCATTCTGAGCCTCATCAAGGAAACCTGATCACTTGATCACTTTGCCATCTTAAGAAGTCAACACGCGTATTAAAAAACCTGACATTAAAACTGGTTAAATTCACTACGAGTCCACTCAGTTCGAACAGGGTGGATTATTTCCTGATCTGAACTTTGAAACAGCGACGTTCGTCTTCATTTATTAAATATTGTTTCGATTGATCGGTAGTCCAGTCGGAGGTGAGGTGCAGCTATTTGCTGCCTAAACAATTTTTTAACTAGTTTTTAATGTCAGGCTGCTAATTTACTGGCAAATGCGACACTGTTTTACTCCTAGAACTGACTAACATCGGTGTCTCACCGCTGTGAATCTCACCGCACGTCGCTGCAGACGGAATACCCAAACCTAAATCCGCCCCTCCGCCGCCCCCCCAGAGCTGTCAACTACATTTGTAAATCAGTGCAGCACACCAGGTACCGTTGTCTAGCAGTGACTCTGCTCTTGATATTTCAGAAAAGGCTGGAAGTTCAGCTTTGAGGGTTTTTCATTCGCCTTTATGCCAGTTTCTCCGCGTGTTTCCGCAAACTAATAGAATTGACCGTCACTAGAATCCAGTACTGACACTCGACAATAGCATTTTTTAGACCAATTAAGTTTAAAGTGGGTTATTTCCGGCGCCACAGTAGTTGGGAAATACTGAGATCAGTCAGTCGGTCAAACTTCATTAATAGAATTGTTGAAAATTCCCAATGTTTTGCCACGTTATCGTAGCCGGTCACCGATGTTCTTCTCAGCAGGCTGCTCTGCCGTCAAACAACAGGAGTGAGAGTCGGCACTTCGACGACGCCCCTTGACTACCGTTGTTAGGAGGCGTAGTATGGCCTGAATACTGTCTGAGGGTGCCCCTGGTGACATAGTGCAGCATGACTGCCGGGTTTTTTTCAGCAATCTTGTTTTTAACCAATCCTAATATTAATATTAATCCATATACAAGGCGCATCGGATTATAAGGCGCACTACGGGATTATGAGAAAATTATAGGCTTTTAGGTGCGCCTTATAGTGCAGAAAATACTGTAGTTTGTCACTATATTGTGGAATTTCGTTTTTTGCAGGTTGTCCTGGAGCACATTAACCGCGAGTAACGAGGGATTACTGTATTCTTTTTTTGTTTCAGGTTTCCGGGCATGAAGCGAGTTGGAGTCGTAGTGGTCGTCGGGGTGGTTTTACTGCCCCCAGTGCCAATAGTTGTTGGCTGTGTGGACAGGAAGGTCATTTTTCCCGTGATTGTCCTACTTAACAGGCACCAAGGAGAAGTATGCCACAGAGAGGTGGATATCATGGTTGTGGAAATTTTCAACCCCAAACGCCCTACCGGCCTCCGAACCAGCATCTTGCTCCCATGCCTCATGGTCCAAAGCCGGCTGGTCAGTACCTTCAATGACGGGCCCCAAGGGAAGACACGTCACCAGTATTGGTGGATCCCTGTGTGACAATAACTGTGGATACATCTGTCATGTCTTTCATGATGGATACTGGTGCCCACTACTCCTCCATTTCACGGTTGCCACTCAATGTCCAGTTATCCACAGCGACTATTTCCCTCACTGGCTTCTCTGGGACCCCTGAACTCCACCATCTGACAGATCACACACCCATTCAAATTACAGGGCAGGTTTTTCTACATCAATTCATCTATGCTCCGAATTGTCCTTTGAACCTTTTGGGAAGGTATTTGCTGATTTTAGCTGCTGTGACCATCAAGTGTTCTACTGATGGACTATTGTTGACTTTTCCTAACTGTAATTGCATATTTTTGATCTGCCAATCAGGACGGCTGTTTACAGACACTTTTTTGGGAGATTGACTGATGATGATGATGTTTTGGGTCCTGGAGCTCCAGCTGCCAAAATCTACTACTACAGTCGATGTCGACGGACATTGACTAGGCACGGAAGAGTCAATGTCCATTGACATTGACTCTTCCGTGGTCGCTGGTTGGTGTGTGGCTGCCCTGGTGTAAATTGCTGTATCCCTGCTTGCCTCCCGTTGATCCATACCACAGTACTTCGTTTTTTATTTTATCACAAAGAATTTGACCTAATTTTGGGAAGAGAATGGTTTCTTCATACTGATTATCTGTTGATAGGATGGCAAGAGTGGCTGTATTGCTGACCCCAGAACAGGCATGAATAGCCTTCCAGATCCCACCATGCCAACATGTGCACCACACATTTCTCTACTCATAGCTACAGGACACCAAGCTAAGGATTTAGGGCCTATTACCAAGTCCACGTTGTCTGCTACAGATTGGACATCAACCGTGCTAGGGCAAATTGAATTTTCTATTTTTACTGATACATACAGGTTACCTTTGGCTTTTGACACCATTCCATCCACACTCAATCATCAGCTGCTGTACAGATTTCACAGTAGAGGCCCAGTTAATGCTCGATTCACTCCCACATACCCCGTGGGCCCAGGTTCTGACAGAAGTACCATCTTCCAGTTTGGGTCCGTAAGATAGACACCCTATATTTAAGAATAGGTTAATAAAGGTCCCATATTATGTTTTTTTAATTGTCATTCAGCTACCAGATGTCCAACTACATTGTATTTGAAATGTCTCTCCCCAAACTGATCCATGGTGCTCAAAATCTTCGATTGAATTTTGATCAAAGCACTTCCAGTCCAGACTCTTGGTTTAAATGGCCGGGTCTCTAAGCTCTTTCTATCTGCCTGGATTATTTCACATTCAGGGTTTATGTAGACTGTAAATAAAACCTGAGGCTGTTTGTTAATGAGCTATGTAGTCGCTTTGGATACACACAGCTCTCAGATCACTTAAAAGAGTAAAAGCCGCTTTCATTCATCAAAAACTAGACAACAGTTCTTAGTAGTGTCTTCATCTGCTATGAAACTTGTTATGTGTTCGCTATGACTCTGAGGATAGCCTTACACGGACACACAGACACACACACACACACACACACACACACCTGACTAAAGCAGAGCTAACTAGTTAGCCAAATGCTAGCTGACTTGTGAGGAACTTTTAGTGTGTAGCTCTGAGCCAGGTCATTCCCACACACTGCTACCTTAGCCTGAACATGAACTCCACATTGGAGATGACCACGCCCTTACCCAGGGAGAACACATGTCAATCATTCAATATGGCTCAGGATACGTCAATCAATCTGTCAATCACTTCCGTTGTTACGTCAAGACGGGAGCTGTTACGAATTGAGACGTTTTCATTTGGAATTCCAAAAGATGTCAAGTATTTATTGATGCAGGAAGCGTTTGTTTTCCAGATTCTATGAGTTGGTAGGGTTAGGGAGGACCACTATGAATATGTAGAAACCTGAAAAAAATGTGTTTTTCATAATAGGGTCCCTTTGAAAGATTCCATTAATTGAAGCTCATAATTAGGATTAGCTTATGCCAGTTGCTGCTATAGGCTCAGACTGCTGGTGTACTTCCCACGATCCACAGAGCACCTCTCTTTCTCTCCCTCTTCTTCTCTACACATTCATGTCTCATAATTCACTTCACTAACTTTGTGCTCTTTCACAGGTTACCATGGACCCATAGACTCCTGGGTCTCATCTTTTGAACAGACTTGCCAGATGGTGAACCTGTCATCAGGAAATGAATTTTTAAACGTTGCATCAACTCATGGAGACAAACGCTGTTAAAAAACACTGATTTTATTGTCATAATGTGTCAAATGTAAAACCCTTTACAGAACACAAAGTGGTTTGCTTGTCACATGTTTTTTACAAGTTCAACATTTTTTTATGCTTTTTTATTGTATTTACATTTTAAAATGTTGTCAGAGAGACTTACTTTGATAAACCAGGTGGTGACCGTCAGTTATGGAGGACGGTGTTAATACACCAACAAATGTCCATGTATCAGCGATGTTAGGAAATGTTATGCAGGTAAAGCCATGTTTATAAAGATTAGGGGAGTTTTTCACCAAATCCAATAAATTGCACTGCAGACAAAAAGTCTCTTGATTTGACCTGTTTTTTTCCATGTTTGTCATTTTGTCACACTTTTTTTAAAATAGTCTTTCTAACTTTCTTCAGGCCTTAATCCCAACTTGCACATGTCCCTCTAAAACCCCTTACTTCAGTTTTGCACGCTTCTCATTCTTTACAAATCTCTGTAAAGCTGGTAACATATGAACACATATTTGCAGTAGCATTAAAGGTACATTGTGTTAAAACTGGAATGTGGATTAATCAGCCACAGAACACTAGCTACAGATATAATTTGTTTAAATAGCATTTATATTGTCCACATTAATACGGTACCTTTAAAGGGCCAATGTCGCTGCAGTATTTCAGTGAGTGGTTCCTTAATGAATGTGAGTGAAATATATATATATATAAATCATAATAAAAGTGATCCTGAAAGTTAGACCAGTTCTTTAGGATGTGAATTTCATGCACATCAGTCAGTGCCATTGGTGTACTGGGAGAGTTTATTCTCCAAGTCACAGATTCTCTTCTCCTGAGATAAAACTGTGGCCTTCAGATTGTGAATCTCCTCCAACAACCTCTCAAGCAACTGAGGCTGGACAGCAAGAGAGTGGAGAGGAGGAATAGATGGAGGGAGAAAGGAAACAAGACAGTGACAAAGAAAGGGAAATGGTGGACAAAGAATAAGGGGAAAAATAGGTCACACACAGTAAGCAAATAACAAAAATAACCAAAACAAAGTTTTGTGAACAAATTGTGAGCAGGTACAGACAGAAGTGAGAGGAACAGGAAGTGTTTAGCAGACAGATGTAGAATTTGATATTATCAGCATTATTTCTCATTGTTTGATTGTCATGTCAAGCTAAATTTATTAATCTTCTGCACATTTCAATTTTAAAGTTGTATTTAAATAATGAATTTAAATAATAATATGATGATGCCTAAAGCCTAAATAAAATTAAATGATTTGACCACAGGGTTTTTGCTCTCACTGCATTAACTTAATTGATAAATTATTAGTATTATTTCCTTAAGTACTCTGGAACACTGATTTAAAGACAGGAATGAATCAAATTTTTAAAAAATCCCACCAGAAAACATGGAATTTTATAGTTTCTAAGCATCAACCAGTTTTTACATTTATCCATCATTTTTGTTTACTTATCTTATAAGACTTTATCCATTCATTCACACCACATGGATGTACAACAATATTTTTCCGTATAATCCCTTGCAGTAGAACAAAGACAGGAGTCAGAACCTTCATGTGACTACTGGTAATAAAATGCAGGCCACAACTTACCGGCAGACTCTTGCTTTCTGAAGTGGACACGCTGCGTCGGGTGGTGGGCTTAGAGTCCAGAACATTCTTCTTTGCCACTTTAAGCTCTCGGCTCTTAGGCGGCACGTAGCCCTCTCTCATGGATATCAAGATTGGATCTTCATCACGGCCATCAAGCCACTCTTCAGGCTCCATGGGTGGCTCGGGCCCCGCTGTGTCCGGGTACAGGTCGTCCTGGAAGAGGTCCGACTGTACAAGAGGGTTGGAGAAGTGAAAATAAAAGGGAGTCAACAGCGGTTGTTTTGTTCAGTCTGAAGAAAGATGGTTGATGAACAAACTAAAACCTCCTCTCTGAATTATGTTTGTAGTGATGATCACTAGTTTCCTTCCAACTCTGTGGGTCTGACTAGTGGGTGTGTTGGGCTTACTTTTCTGGGAACTGTCATGGTGATGGGCTCACACTTTTTGTCAAGAAGCTTGAATAACCTGAGAAAACAAATAAAGCGATGAGACATCCATCCATTCGTTCATTCGTTCATTCATTCATTCATTCATACCCACTTCCTCTACTGTTGCAGGTCATGTCTGCTGGGATAGCCCAGAGGACATGGGGCGTGAGACTGGCTACACTCTAGGCGCAACACAAGTGCACCGCAGGAGATGAGACAAATGTGTGTTTCAGTCTTTAAGATCATTAATTTGCACATTTTTGACACATATGCAGTGACTAAAGTAATAAAAATAGGTATTTGTCCTCTCAGCAGCCGTTAGCCTGAAATGAAGTGAAATAATCACTGTACGACTACATTTCTGCGATCTTTTGTTTAGATTGAAGGACTGGTCTCAAGCGCTCAAAAACTGGAATACCCTATATTATTTAAGACTGCTGAGAGACTGAAACACTTCTTTTTAATTGGCAAAACCCTTAGTGCACTGGAAACTAAATTCACTTCATTTCAAATCAAAATAATCCGTACATCCATATTTTTTTTGCAGGGGTTGGAAGTGATTCAGGTGACATAAAGCATGAAGCAGAATAACGTCTACTTCTCTCAGTGTAAACAGTCAGATGTGAGTTTTCTGCCGTTCAGAACACTGAAATTTTGTCAATCCTGATGGGCCGAGTCAAATTGAAGATGTCCAGTTGCAAATGTAATACATTAATGGAAAAGCTGCCAAATGCTTTGACATCACAAACAGATCTGTCCACACTGATGTCAAATTTGAGCCACTTTCAAAGATGAATATAAACAGGCAGAGCAAAAAGATCTCAGAAAAATCAGAATTAGGATTTCAGCTACAGATAGAACACTGCCTTACACACATATTCTGTCAGACTACATATGACAGTGGTCCAGCATAGAATCAATAAGATCTGATTCTGTGAATTTATGCTGTTTGTGCAGAAAAAAAAGACCCTGTGTAACATCTGAAGAAAAAATAATCTGATTTGTCCATTTTGGCTTGTGGTTTGTGTGGAGCCATAATGATTCACAAGGTCCACATTCACACTGATGGACAATTTACAGTCACCGATTCACCTCTAATTCATATTTCATATTTCCTGCACCACTGGAATTCTTGGTCATTTACTACATTATCAGTATCTCACCTAGCAATCTCACATTTACTGACATCCACGCCTCTCTTGGGCATGAAGCCCATCCCTCTCTGGGGCTCCTTACTGCTGAAGGTGTTGAGGTAGTGGACATATGGTGGCTCCTCTGTGATCTCAAAGTAACGGACACTGCTGTCTCCCTGCACAAACAAACACACAGAAAGCAAAAAAATTGATGCAAATTCTAAAAATTAAACTGATACTGAAATCATTTAGATAAGGAAAATGAAGGACATATGAATATTATGTGTTAGCCATTGACATTGTGATCTGTAGTGAGAACAGGGAACAGGTGGAGAAGCTAGAGAGGTGGAGGTTTGTCCTGGAAAGGAGAGGAATGAAGGTTAGCCGCAGTAAGACAGAGTACATGTGTGTGAATGAGAGGGACCCAAGTGGAAGAGTGAGGTTACAGGGAGAAGAGACCAAGAAGGTGGAGGATTTTAAGTACTTAGGGTCAACAGTCCAGAGCAATGGAGAGTGTGGAAAGAAGGTGAAGAAGCGTGTACAGGCAGGATGGAACGGGTGGAGGAAAGTGTCAGGTGTGATGTGTGATAGAAGAGTTTCAGCTAAAATGAAAGGAAAGGTGTACAAAACTGTGGTGAGACCAGCGATGTTGTTTGGTCTAGAGACAGTGTCACTGAGGAAAAGACAGGAGACAGAGCTGGAGGTAGCAGAGATGAAGATGCTGAGGTTCTCTTTGGGAGTGACCAGGAAGGATAGGATCAGGAAGGAGTACATCAGAGGGACAGCACATGTTAGAGGTTTTGGAGATAAAGTCAGAGAGGCCAGACTGAGATGGTTTGGACATGTCCAGAGGAGAGATAGTGAATATATTGGTAGAAGGATGCTGAGTTTTGAACTGCCAGGCAGGAGGCCTAGAGGAAGACCAAAGAGGAGGTTTATGGATGTAGTGAAAGAGGACATGAAGGTAGTTGGTGTGAGAGAAGAGGATGTGGAAGACAGGGTTAGATGGAGGCAACTGATTCACTGTGGCAACCCCTGAAGGGAAAGCCGAATAGAGAAGAAGAAGAAATATTATGTATTAGCCAACATCATTTGAATATATAAAAACACATCTATTTACCTTTCCACAGAGGTAGACCATGTTTGCATCTACATCATAATACGGTAACAACACTCCATTGCTTGTGTCCAGCTCCAGCAGTGCAATCGGTTCCTCAAAGTTTGTCTGTGCAGATAAGAACATTTTTCACAACAGCTAGTAGTTTCTGTAAAGAACCTCATTATATTACTGTACATTCAGAAAATAAAATTTGAACTGTTTTTTTACCGGGTCCCAGAGTCCCAGCTCTCTTTGACTCATCCTGGTGAATCCTGTGGTGAAAATGTTTCCATCTCTGGTGAAGATGGCTCTCATCGGTCGTATCCCTTCGTGCGGCGCCAGACGTTCCTGTTTGTCGGTGAAGGAACAAACATCACAACGAGAAGGGATGCTGAGTTCAACTTTTAAACACTACAGTGACTTGTCCTCACTTACTGCAACCACCTCCCTTTTGCGGGGATCACAGACACGCAGACGTCGGTCCTTACAGGTGGTACAAAACAGGCTGCCGTTTCGGTTCCAGCTGATGCTGTAGATGAGGTCTGGGTGGTCGTCCATGGAGATAAGGGGTTCTCCTGTCCCCACGTTCCAGATTATGATGAGGTTATCACTGCCTGGGTGAAGAGCGAAGTGCGGACATCAGATTGTACTCACGGTCAGACTACTGCTAAACGTATTGCTGTGAGTCTTACCTGCAGTGAGTAGTATGTTGCGTGCGGTGGGGTGCCAGGTGACGATGCCGACCCGTTTAGAGTGACCCTCAAGGACCACGACTGGGTCGGAGATGGGACGGGTCAGTGTGTGATCTGGGATCTGCCACACCTGGAATCAATCAGAGTAGGTTATGTGTGTGAGTGCTGCCTCCCAGTAATCAATAACTGTTAATGATTGTAATTTATTAACCTGAATAACTGTTATCTTAATTAAATTAGTTAACCTTCCAGGGTACACGTAGGGTTTCAGTTTTGTTTGGTTTAATTTGTTTGCCTTTTTGTGACTGAAATACTAATTCTAAATTAAATTTCAATTTCATATGAATTTATTTAAAAGCACACACCTTGGGTGATACATTTACTGATAGAGACACGTTTCTGTGTAAATCTAGAGGCAGCTAAAAGCTTGTGCTATTAAAGTTGTGGAGGTTTATATTACAGCTATAATTAAAAAGGAGACTCAAATTTTCACTTATATTTTTCTTTAGCAACCCTGAATCAGTCCACAGATGACAGATGAAGTACTGAGTCTTCTTCTACCACTGCTTTTACCTGAACTTGTTCACTAACATCCGCCACCTGTTGGCCAAATAAATGCATTGCATTCATATTTCACACCAAAGACTTTCATGACAATGCAACACTTTTCAGACAAATCATGATACCTAATGTTCTCTATGGAGTTTCTAGTGATCATGCTACTGCCTCTAACACTCTGCATACCCCCTGCTGAGCAATTCAAACCAATCTTGCCAACTCAGAGAGCCTCGTCATGAAGGCCTCTAAGTGATCTTCATCTCCAGCCCGATTCGTACACAAGAACATCTGTTGACTGTATTATGATTGCAACGTGTTTGGAGAACCTCAGGTGCTGTGTGAGGTCCACCAGCAGCTGCAGGTCCTTTTGCAGGTCAGGACAGATACAGATGTTCTGGTGCAAAGAATTATCTTCACTTTCATCACCTGCCTGATGACACCGCTGCTTCTCCCCTTCACCTCCTGTGTTAATGGCTTCAGTGATGGCCTGGCATTACCTCCATTGTTTCAGCCTCTTTTCTTTCTTTTTTTTTACAGCAGCTGTGTGCAGATGTGTCTCATGTCAACGTGTGTCAACGTGATGATTTTCTAATTTGACTTTTATGAGTAAATGTGATGTTAACAATCAAAATCAAAAAATCTCCACCTCTCTCTCTCCCTCTCTCTCTCTCAAGCCTTTTCAGATGAGACAATAATCCGTTTCTGTGATCTGAGCCTGACATCACAGTTGTGGCCTTTCTGCTAAACACTGCCAGACCTCGACAGCTGGAACTGTCTGTCTATGCGTTGAACATGAACAAAGCACACACACACACACACACACACACACACGGCTCAAACACCAGCAGCTGTCGTCTTCAGTGAATCAGCGATTGGGTTCTATGATGGCACACAGATTCCTGCCATGTTGTTTTGAACAAATGTGGGCAAATGTGACAACTGTACTGAAACAGAGAAATGTGCTGAGCCATCAGATATCGGACACAGACAAAATTTTGTCATTCACACTGCTGGTGACCTGAATGTGGATAACTGAAACACGAGCTTTAAAAGCTGTGAAATGGACAAACGTGTCAGTTCAAGTTTCTCTCGCCTTCAATCTAATATTAAAACATTGGGGGGTTTTTTCTAAATCAAGAAACCTTATTATGATTTTAAATATTCACTTCTCCTATTTAAACTCAAAATTTACAGTCAGACCTAAGTCCTAATTAGGTCTATCACTATAAGTTAATGGCACTGAATAAAACACTTTTTTCTGTGTGACGTCAGGTGGAGCAGAACGTAATCGCCACAGACTGATTGTTATTATTTAAAATATTCTTTACATCCTCCATATCCTGCAGGACCTGCCTCTCAGATTGCTCATAACGATGAGGTCTGTTCCAGACAGATTCACAAATATAGCCAACGGTCTGATGAGGAGACAGAGGTGAGGTAAAGCGGACCGGACTGTGGACAGTCAACAACTATTACTGTCACCAGACTCACACAAACAACAGTCTCATCCACATGCATGTATAATTACTCAATCGTAGTCAGAACTTATTTCTATGCACACACACACACACACACACACACGCACACACACACACACACACGCACACACACACACACACACACACACGCACACACACACACACACACACACACACACACACACACACACACACACGCACACACACACTTATTACCATTGCAGTACAATCCTCTGAGCAGCTGGCCAGGATGTTGTCGTCATGAGGGCACCAGTCGATATCGAGGACAGGTCCGGAGTGGCCGATAACCAGCGGGTAGTTTTTGTCCACACGACCTGTCTGTGGGAAAAGAAGGTAAAAAAGATTTGAAAGATAAAAAAAAGTGAATATCTTAATTTGGTTACTTCATTTGTTTCATTTTCCCAAATGACTTTCTACCTCTTGCTCTCATTGTTTGTTTCTGAAAAGATCTCTGATGAACAAAAGACCGAATTTATCAACTTATTAACTTTGAACTGATAAACATTTCAAAAGAAAACCCTTTCAGCCTCACGGTGAACCTTCGGGACAAATCTGGTATATCACTGTGACCCAAACTAAAATCATCATGTTACATCTATGCTTTTCCATGATTTCCTGTTACCTTCATGTGAACATGCATGTCAGGCTTTGAGCTATCACCCAACACACACCCCTAGAGAGGTGTATTTATAGCTCACCCCGTTGAAAGGGGAGTTTTTCTTGTGGCCTGTTGGGGACCCTGAGGGGGGAGATGGAGGATGAAGAGCACGCTAGTGTTTATTAATAGCATCATGTTCACCATGGCTCCCATATACAATCACATCCACTACTCTGTTGCTCTTTGTCTCTAATCATTGCTGACATGCTGATGAATCTCTAACCTTGTAACACTCATAAAATGTTTTTAACTCTATATCCGTGACCCTCCAGATTATAAAGCTTTTTACGAAAACTACAATATCCGTGGTTAATGTTTCAAGTGTGACAATGGACTTTAAGTAGTGGTAGTAGATGGTATCACCAGAACATCTAAAATGAACCTGCTGTCACAGTTTAACTTGTTTGACTAAGGCAGCATCAGGTGCACAAGAAGCTGCAGACTGACTAGGAAACAGTCCCTGAAGATAAACACTTTGATATAAATTTTTTTGAGGCCTTACTAAATGACTTTTGCTGTATACAGTTTTCTAAACAGATTTTTTTCTTCTCATATTATTCAAAAGCTCAGCTGATCAGATAACTTGTGCTGTAATTTTGTGCACTATAAATAAAAATGAGTTTTGGGTACTATGATATTAAAATGCATTAAATTTGATATATAAATACAAATAATAATTTACATACTTGGATAACTAAAGTATCACACATTAGTTTGTCTTTCTGATGCCCACTATATTATTCAACATTCTACTGACATTGAAGAAAAATATAACACAAAATCAATCAACTCTATTGACATTATTACAGTCAATAAAAGCAATAGCTGCTGTTACACCTGTTGCTTTTCTGGTTCCATGACTTGGTGCTGGCCAGCTTTGAAAAGCAGTTTGTTTTCTTGACTACCAAGAATAAATCCAACCTCAGGTTAGACTGTTCTGTGTTTATCTTGGGTCAAAGGAATTACGTCATTTAACCCCAGAATTTGTCAGCCATCCCCAGTCTGTTGATAATGTCATTCAGCATTAATCCAGCTATAACTGCTCATAGCTGCTGATGATGTAACCCTCCAATCAGCACTACAATAAAGTCATCCGTGTGCATCAACAATCCTAAGACTTGAATTGATATTTATAAAAGTAGTATTTAAAATATTTCCTTTGGTAAAAACCCTTTTTTTAGACTTTCACAGAGCACAGACGTATCAATAACTGCCCTCAATGACTTTGATGAACAATGAAGCCACAGCATGAACACTGACATATGCAAAATGACACTGTCCATTTTTAAAACAAAACTCTTCATCTTTTGCTCTGAAGATGTTTTCCACTCTTTATCCTTTTTTTTGTTGTTGATTCAGGTAGCACCCTGACGGTAGCGTGAAGAACGCGACACCTGGGAGCCTGATCATAGGGCCTCACTTTTTATTATAGAATAAAAGAGTAGCATTTGAAAATGAATATATGCTCTCTTCCATGAAGAAAAAGAATTA
Source organism: Antennarius striatus (assembly GCF_040054535.1). Classification (NCBI taxonomy): domain Eukaryota; kingdom Metazoa; phylum Chordata; class Actinopteri; order Lophiiformes; family Antennariidae; genus Antennarius; species Antennarius striatus. The sequence continues at coordinate 16,264,525 of NC_090788.1, forward strand.
CAATGGGAAATAAAATAAAATAAAATTGGATTGGATTGTTTCTTTCTATCATCAGGGATATTTCAGAAAATTGATTGTCTCATCAAAAAAGCAGACAAAATAATCAATTTAGATTGGAATTAATAAAAACAGAAAATTATGCAAAGAGAGCTAAACAAAATCATTACCATGCACATGCAGACATAAAAAAAACTAAAAATATGAGGTGTTTTCAAGTAGTTGTGCACCTGTGTACACTGCACTTAATCTACTATATAAATCTGTATCCTACAAAGGCTTCCCATTACTTACCTTAGAAATCGGCAAGACCAGGAATGCTCCTCCACCGCTGGATTCAACAATAACTGCAAGGAACTTTGGGTTGACAGCACAGAAGGAGCTGTCCCACGTCACCTTGGAAACACGAATGTCATCGTAAGCCTGCTCAGCCTTAACCGTCTGGCCAAAGACGTGGCGAAACTTACTCTGCCGCACGATGCTGCGACTCATGACTGAGGCATGTAAAGGATGAGGGTAGATATAAGAGGTGAGAAGATGAAAGGATGAAGAGAAAAAAGACAAAGAGGAAGAGGAGGTAGAGGGGTTGAAAGGAACGAAGAAAATTTGGACATGAGTAAGAATTTAAAGACTTAAAAAATGGAAGCAAGATGGTAAATGCTAGGAAAAAAAGATTTACAATAAGGCAAGTAGGAATATTAAAGCAAAACTCTTTAAATGGTAAACTGAGACAAGCAGAAAAACAATCTGATTTCATGAATATAATTTTTTAAAAATCAGACGTTTTCAAGACCATAGAAGTGATTTAACAAAAGGCTGTCATCATTTTGTCTGCACACGCCACTTTGCGTTGTTTTTCTGCTTTGTGCCACTGTGTTTGAGAAGGTTTTAGAAACTGGTTCAACAGTTCTCGTATCATCAGAGAACTTATCATTTTGCAATGTTAAAGAAAATGGCAGTGATATCTGCAATGTCTTTCTTGGCCTTCTTAGTCCTCTTATTTTTACTTAATAGATATTTTATACATTCTTAAATCACATGATGCTCAAAGAAATCTTTTTTCTATATCGTGCTACAACATCTGAGATTTTTAAAATTTTATTTTTATTATTAACAGTAATAATCCCCGAAGGGAAATTAGTAGCACACTCTAATTAACACTGCTAGTCAGTCATATGCATATATGTCTGTCGTGTACAGTCCCTGTAATGCATACACACACACACACACACACACACACACACACACACACACACACACACACACACACACACACACACACACAAGGGGGCCTGTAAGCATGCAGGTGGAGGCAGAGTGGCGGGATCCTTCTTGGTGTACCCAAATGAGACACCCCTGAGACGCCTTGCTCAGGGGCGCCTTGGCTGTGCTCGGGAGGTGAGCTGACATCTCCCACTGTCATCTAACACTCCGGGTGGCTGGGCAAGAGTGGGAATCGAACCGACAATCTTGTGAACATTGGACGACCTGCTCTACCGCTGAGCCACTGCTGCCCTTTTTTGGCTTTAGCCAGGTTCCCATTAATGCATGACATCCAGCAACACACTTTGAGTGTTCTGAAAACTTGCAATATTCATAATGATGTTATTAGAGGTGAGGGTAACCTACATAATCAACAGATTTGGCTCTTTTTGAAAAACAAAAAAACGAAAAACAGAAACAAAACAAAAAAGTCAGAAAATAATCAGAATCTGTCTGAGTTGGTCAAAAACCACTAGTTTTGGGGGGGTTTTTTTACTGTAGCATTCCACCAGTAAAGTTTAACTAATATCTTAGGCTACACTTTTAACTTTAATGTCGCTCACTGACCCATGACTATATGATGTTGTTTGCAGAGGCATTAATAACCACTCTGTCTTTGATTACAGACCTTGTCGTGTGTTTAGGCTGTTTGTTGACTGACAGCTCGCTGTTGTTAGTGTCCGTTCTGGGCTCCGGCCCAGAGGAACAGTAATCCTCTAAAACACAGGAGATATTCTGAAACAATGCATCTCACCAGAGTAGATATTAATAGTTGATTGTGGTACCAAACACTGTGTGACGGCCAAACATCAAACACTGAGACACAGAGGCTCATTAAAGGCCAGGAGAGCTCTTTAAACGTGACAGACAAGACGCCGGCATCAGTCACAGCAGTTACATTATATCACACCCATATGACACAATGCCAAGAGAACATGTATGCATCATGTAAAGCACCAGATAAGGTCCCCCCGATAGTCTTTTATCTGTGAAATAATTTCAAAGTTGTGTCAAACGTGATCACAAAGTTCTGAAATTTTACTGTTAACATAGTTTCAAATGGAAAAACGTGACTTTCACACTGGAATAGTCCACATTTAGCCCGAAACAGAACCTGAAGTCAGTGTGAGAACTGACCAGAGCTGCTGATGACAGGAAAAAAGCTCTGGTCTTTCCTGGAAGCTGTCATTTATCATTCCAGCAATGATGGGGGCAAATGTGGGGCATTGCAATGCAAACACCATATCATATTCAAAGATTTGTTTTATAGCTACACATATGTCACAGATTTGTTGATATTAGTGACATTTTAATTACTCACCTACCCATCAACAAGAAAGCTGCTACAACCTCAACATGAGTCAAAATTATGTAATTATAATGTTGTATACTGTAATTATTTACCTTTGATTTTTGAAGAATTTGACAAAAAAAAAAATTCTATTTAAATATATACTGTATTTTTCTAAATTCTATCTCAAATTGGAATGAGGAGGGGGAATTTTATCACAGCAGAGCTCGTTTAAAGTGAGATTGTAACAGGTTTTAGCTGAAATTTGGATTGCAGTGAATGAATTTAAATGTTTTTAACCGGTCAGGTTGAAGAGGCAGCCCTGTCCTATGGCGCACAGCTCGGCTCTGGAGGGTCGAGACAGAGCAAAAGAATGACACTGTCACTGTCCTAATATAGACATGGCAACCTACACCGCCACCCCCCCCCCCCCCCCGGGCCAGCCGCTCCTCCCACCCGCCGGTCTGAACCTAAATAGTCCCAGAAAGAAGGCAAAGCACTCCACGGCGCATGAAATATATTGAACGGATCGTGGATTTTAACATCCAAATGCGCACAGCCTACACAAACACAGGGACGTTGGCAGAAGGTGTGAGGGAGGGACGGAGGGAGGGGGTGAGAGGTTATCATGTACAACGTGCTCCTTAAAGTGTCCCACACCTGTCATGTACAAGTCATGATCCAGTCTGCCCCCAGGGGGACCGAACACAATCCCAGTGGACAGACTTAGTGTGTTTCAGGGTGTCCATAGGTGGTGACGCGCTCCTTCATCTCCAGCAGTGCAGCAAAGAGACTGACGCACCTCTCACCCCACTGCAGCACCCACACGGACACACAGACGGGATTTAATAAAGGCAGTCCGCAGAACGACTCACCTCAGGTTTTAGGGAGAACCCTCGTCCCCTGGACAACTCGCACGATTTGTGTCGTAAAGCCCGCTCCTGCTGCTGCCTGCGCCCCCCTTCAAATGATCTCCTCCGTGATCCGGTTTCCTGGAGTCAGAGCGCACTTGCTGAGGACACGCACCGGACAACTTGACGGCAGGGAGAGAGAGGGGAGAGTGTCGGGTCGGAGCCCTGGGGGGGTGGGAGAGGAGGGAGTGGGGTGTGGGTGTGGGTGTGCCGTCTATTTTGGAACGGGCTCTGTCAGAACAGGCGAACGTGACGCGCGCCGGAGCCAGAAGGGCAAGCGCGCCCCCGGTGACCAGGCACACCGTGGACTTCAATGGACGAGTAGACGCACAATTACTGCTGACCACCTGTGTGTGGAACGGGCATTCAGGAGCAGCGTGGATGTTCAGTGAAGAAGTTATACACAAATAACAAAATACAGTATTTTCTGCATTATAAAGTGCACTGGATTAACGACCAGTGGATTGACTTGAACTGCTTTTGGATAACCATGACCTGGATGACTGAGAACCTACACAGACATCTGAGAACTCTTCTATGAATGGTCTCTTTTACAAATTTTTTTCATATATAAGGCACGTTGGATTATAAGAAATTGAGAAAATTAAAGGCTTTTAGGTGCACCTTATAGTGCGGAAAATACTGCAATAGTCGACAGATCAACACCAAAATATATTCAAAGATACCAACCTTCTTACCATGCCTCATTTCCCCTCAAGAACAAAACACCTTTATTTTGCAATGTTTATGAAAGCAATATATGATTTTATGGTTTTTAGATTTATGTTGAGCCACACAAAACTTTGTAGTTTTTTGCAGACAAACTAAAGAACGAACCCACACTGAGAAAATATGATCTCCTTGGTGTAGGAAACATTCTGTAGTTAATCTCTACAAGGTAAGGAAAGCTGCAGATGTAGTATAGTATATGTAATCAGGTGCTCCTCCACATCACATCTGGTCTCACTGCATGTCTGATCCGTTCCTGGAAATTCAGGGGTCGCCACAGCGAATCACTTGCCTCCGTCTAACCCTGTCTTCTGCATCCTCTTCTCTCACTCCAACTACCTTCATGTCCTCTTTCACTACACGGTGAAAGAGGACATAATGTGTTAAAATTAAAGCGTCATCCGCTTGTCATTACAATAATATCAGAGGCTCACAACGAAAATCATTGATTTCCATTGTTTAATGGTCACAGTTGAAGCACATGATATAAAAATCTATTTACAATGATTGCTTAAAATAAAAAAAACTAACAATACACACATACCCAACAGCTGCTACTACCCAAGCATGCTCCCCCAAAATAGAAATCATATATTAAAAAAAGCCACATTAAAATTAGAATGGGAGTAAAGTGCATGTAAGACAGACCTCCCTGTACAGACACAGGCACACTCCTAACATGTACAAAAGAGAAAACATCACTTAAAAAAAGAAAAAAAAACGTGTACACACCCACATGATAAAGTTGTGCTACACAGTCGCAGTCACATACCAACACAAACCAGCTTTAAAACATGTACAGCTCATAAAATATCAACTCACAATATAGACCTTTACACCCCAAAGAGAAAATGGCAGAAACCCCATGAATATACACTCTGCCTTCAGCTTCCAGTTTCCAAACCTACCCTTTTCTCCCACACAGTAACAAATACACAAAAAGTCTACTTTCGAGTGGCATCGACACAAGATGAGTTTACTTCGGTTTTTTGAGTAGTGACGTTGGAATTGTTTGACAGTTTGGGAATCCAGAGAAAGCAACGTTTATGCGTGTCAGGTTTGATTCAAAAATGACTGAGGTACTTTGTTGTCACAACAAACAAAAGACCCAGCAGGACTCTTCTCTCTGCATTTTGACTCAAATGAGGAGCTGAACAACTGTGCGGCTGTCCTACCTCCAGCTGTGGACACACCTTTCTTTGGGTGGACACACTGAGACGATGCGCTGCTGCTCACGTATTCAGTCTGTACAGCAGAAGTTGACTTTGACTGCTATCATTCAGTCCCATCATACACTGTGTTTCTGCCAGCTGAAGCCAGGTTGGTCTTTATGTCACCGTGTTGAACCAACTCTGCTGGTCAAGAAGTCGGTTTGACAGATGAACTGGTTTGGTAAGAGAAAAACTGAACAGAAGCTACATTCCAATGAGCATCAAGTCCTATTATTAAAACCAGACCATCAAGTAAACATCAGGTTGATGATGATGATGATACCAGCAACATCTGAAGGTTTGAAAAAGCTAATCATAATTTAATTTGGATGAGTGTTTGTGCAGCTTCTTGAACACGTTTTCACGACGTACCGTTTCTCCCAACATGCCCCAGTGTCATTTCAATTGACCAACACCTCCATGGCTTTGTCATTGTGAAACGATATCATGAAGCACAGGCTTCACAGGGGTCTTGGCAGATCTGCAGGGCTGGAGAATGTACAGCGGGTACTGAACTTATTCTTTAAGGCAAGATGTGTTTCTTTTTTTTTTTTTTTGAATAAATCTTTTCCATTCCTCACAAGGTATCTCTGTGTCTCAGACTCAATGTCTGTCAGTCACACACACACACACGCACACACACAGTGTGGACAGAGACTGAGGGTTACATGGTGTTGTACAGAGGACTAGCAGTTCTTTTCTTCAGCCGTCTCAGAGGATGAGTTCTGCCATATTGCTGCCTTGTTGTCTCAAGTGTTGGCCCAGGTAAACGCAGAGTGTCTTGGTCAGTTGTGTGGGGTCGTTGTCCTTGGCGACTCTGATTTGTGGGTGGAGAAAGCGAAGGTGGTGGTGGTGGAGGTGATGATGAGATTTGCGAGTCCTCAATGAGGCTCTCGGCACCAGTCCCATGAAGTTTGGGCTGCTGGTCTTCTGAAGACGGAGAGTTGTCCACCCGCTGCTTTTTAGACTCGTCGCTGACAATGTGGAAAGGAGATTCTGCTGAGGATGGAGTGACGGATGAGCGGCTTAAATCCCATTCGCTCAGGTCGTTGGCGAGCAGCTCCAGACAGCCCAGTTTGGCCAGAGATGCTGAGCGCTTCATTTGGGATGGAGGGGTCAGTCCCGCCTGCCGAATCCTGGCCTCCATCGCTCTGGCTCTCTGCTGGACACTGCTGTCTTGTTTCAGAGCGGTTCTGGCAGAGAGGTCGAAAACCTGATCCACACACCTGGTTTTGCGGGGGACCCCCATGCGTACCTGCTGCAGGAAGGCACCAAGTTCGCACAAAGTTTCCAATGTTTCCTTCATGATAAGGTCACCATGAGGCCCCTCTGTAAGGCAGTCCCAGTCGGTGCTCGACTCCATCTCTGTTACACCCTCCAAGCACAGGAAATTCACAGAAGCAAAGAGAGAATGTGCAGAGCGGTTAAAAGTAGAGGTAGAGAAACGTCCTGAATCAGCAGGATGGAACTTTTGTCCTTTTGTGCTTCTGTCATTATTTCCTTGTGCCTTCATCTCAGTTTGAACTGGTTTGATATTCCTATTATCATCCACCTCCTTGTCACTCACGCTGTTCACTACAGACACCTGCAAGCAAACCGATGCTTCTTGCGGATCGGAAACCTTTCCCAGATGGAGGCTGGGTGGATGCTGCAGAGAGCAGAGAGAGCTGCTGGAGAGGGAAGGCGGAGATGAGGAGGGCGACGGAGTTTCGTTCTTCTTTTTCATTCTTTCCTCCAGCTGCTGTGTGGCACGTCGCACGGACCCCCTCCTCCAGTCACTGCATAGACCAGCAGGAGCCAGCTCCTCTTCCTCCTCTTTAACATTCTTAGCTTCCACCCGTAATAAAACATCTCTAACGTCCACTTCCTGTCTGGACTTCCTAGATTCCTGCTCCTGGGGGCCCTGTGGCAGTGACTGGCTACGAGGTCGAAGACTAGAAGCGTCGGTGTGCACATGGACATTCATTTCCTGTAAAGATGAGAAATACTGTTAGCGATAATTCCGTTTCAGTGCCAAACAAATGTCAGTACATCCATGATGTTCTTCACTAGATGAGTTAGTCATTCAGACATGCAGCATGGTGTATTCGCCTTTATACCACTAGGTGGCAGCCTTTGACTCGGAAGCCTAAAGCTAAATTACTGTACCTCATAACTAAGTATAGTTCCACAAACTTACAAATATTTAAAAAGTTGAAGATGTTTTCATTTGAGACTTTTTTATAATCTCTGTTACCTTAAAAGTGGAGTTTTAATCACAAGGAAAAACATCTTTAAACTTATTTTCATTTTTTTTTAAAAAACCCCCAAACAAACTTATGTTCATCTAGACCATCTGTGCTAGATGAGTGCGTGTGATAGTTCTTCACTTTGCCACGAACAGAAGCCCTACCTTTCTTGTTTCCTCCACTATTCCCCCATCAGTGCAGACCTCCTGAGGCAGTGGTTGTTGTTGCTGTTGTTGTTCCTTGACGCATTCCTTCAGCTGGCAGTTTTTACCATCTTGACTCATTCCCTTGAACTTTTCCCTGGCATTGAAAAAGTTAATATGATCCACACTGTTGCAGAACACCTCATCTTGTGGAATGGCACTGGGGAAGCTGATAAAATTGCTAGCAGGGGGAGACTGGACCTCCAAACCATTCGAAGACAAGTCACCCATCTGTTGATCACAGTCTGTTTTCCTGACAGGCACTGCTGCAGACAGACTCCGGCCCCCAGCCTGTTGTGTGCTTGGTGTCGGTGTTGTTATGGGCTCAGGCTCCGGTGTTAGCCACGGTTTTATCTCAGGAAGAGAGCAGGACAATGACCGTGGTTTGATAGTTGGGGATGGTGATGGGGGGAGATGATGAAAGGACGGGGGTGGGTGGGGCTGGCCCAATAAAACACTCTGAGCAACAGCCACCATGTCTGTCTTTTGATGTTCAGGCACCAGAGTGGCGGCCCTTGGCAGAGATAGAGGAAGTGATGAGGGCTGCTCCTCAGAGTCACATAGGCCGTTGGACAGTGGGGAAGATAACTGGGACACAGGGGCAGCGGTGGGCTCAAGACAGGGGGAGTCCAACTGACTGATTTGAACAACAGCAGAGTGACAGGAGGCCTCTAGGCTTTGAGCTTCAGCGTCACCCGATAGCGCTGCCACCCCTCTGGAATACGAGGGGCTGACCTGATTGGACTGGGTGCCTGTATCTGGCTGGCTAGTGGAGTGTGTTGGCTTGCCAGTGCTCGCCGAAGTTCCCAGTGACTCCAGCAATTCCTTCACGGAGGGACACGGCATATTGCTGACCTGCTTATGGGGGTCAGAGTGGCCCAGACTGAGGGGATGAGTAGATTTAGAGAGTGGCTCGTGGTGTTCAGACAGATCGCTATCAGAGTGAGAACGCCACAGTTTGTTGTGCCTTTGCCGGCTGTAAGAGACAGAGACGGAGGGGTGGGAATAAACACGACACATCCAAACAAAAGATACTCTTTATGTTAAACGTATGCCTGTAAATTTTATTTTAAAATGATTCAATTGTTCATTTTTGTAGCAATCATCAGTCACAGTACTGATACGCTGATAAATCCATGTGTTTATATGGGTACCTGGCCAGCAGTATACCCTGGTACTCCTCCAACTGCCTCATAAAAGAGGGGTTGGGTTTGGTCACAGCCCGACGCTCCTTGACGTAATCAAAGGCTTTCTTTAAATCCCAGCCATATTCCTTCATGGCATAAGCGATCACTGTGGCTGCGGAGCGGCTAATACCCATTTTACAGTGCACCAGGCACTTGGATCCAGCTTTTCTGCAGGAGACATGAACAATCCAGCATGTCACTGTCAATAGGATTGCACCCATATATTCCTTTAGTTATGGAAGTATGATACAAAATCTACACTGACATAAAATCATTTGGAGTATCTTGTTATTTTCAGTATTTTGAGATTCAGAAGATCATGTGTTTCCTACATAGCTTGGGGAGTCAGGATGACTTCTAAAACTTATTATTCATTTTTTCTTTACAAAATAGGTTTTTGGCACCGCATTTCTATCCATCACCTTGAGCTCCCTCAAAAAGTGGCTCTCAGTGCTGCTGTAAAAACATTATTGTGGGTGTTCTGTCCTCTCCCCACAAATTCAAAATGCTAACTGTCTTGTTTGTCCAGTTTAATTTAAAAAATAGAGAACGGGCAAGCTGATGTGTTTGTGGGAAGAGGAAAACTGAGGAGAATTGCAAAGTTTAAGCATAAATGCTGATGTAGGTGGAGGATTAAATCAGATTAAATAATGAAACTACAAATAACGTGTAAAAAATAGGGCAATTAATGTATTCTAGATACTCTGAACAAATATGCATTGCAAGTAATTAACACAAACAATGAATTATTCAAGTTTTTGAGAGGGCAGATAAAACTCACTTGGCTCTAGATATGAACTTGTAGGTGTCATTCCAATACGCCAGAAGGTCGGTGGCCTCTTCATCGTAAACACGGATGTTGTGGTATTCAAACACACCAGGGAAGAAGTTATCGATCTCTCGCGTCACATTCAGGATGTACTGAACCCTGGATGAAAAATCAAAGAAAGATTAAAGATAACTCGAAATGATATTATCAGACTAAGCCTGTTAACACAAGCAAATTGCCACTTGAATATTTTTTATAGGAAAATACATAAAAAGTTAGTGCACTGTTACATAATGTCATTTTTATTGACTTGAGTACAGAGTGTTCTATGTAGTGGAGCTCCTTGTTTCTGTCCCTTTCCTTACCCACTGTTCTGCAACTCCTCCAAATTGGATGCATTCCACTCAGATCCCTGTAAGAAACAAAACCAATCATCCGACTAGTCCAGTGCCTTCAGCTGGGCGTTTCATAATGCTCAAATCCTGTGGGAAGGCATGTCTGACATACAACCTGTGCTTTGAAACAAACAAGAACGAAAAACCTTCAAATTAAGAGGGCTTACACAAGAACAAGGTTAACTAGTTTACCATGATTGGCTCCATATCAGATTTAATCTACGGCCAATTTCTGTTATGTAAGCACTAATTAATTCGCTTATGACATAACCTTTCTGGCGCTTCTTTGTCATGTAGCTTCAGAGGCCAAACGCAGCAGTGGTACTCCAGGGGGTTTCTGAGTTAACTTACCAGGAAGACATGATCAAAGATCTCCGTGGGACTGTCCATCTGACCCAGAATGACAATCATCTCATTGTCGATGAACTCCTTGAACTCTCGTAGGTTACACGTCATGTGCATTTCCAGCTCTGTTCTGATCTATGGCACACATCCAACCAGACAGCAAGCAGGCATGAAGATGTGTTTGTAAATCATTAAATCTATAACTAGAATGCAAGAAATGTCTCTTTGGAAGGAACCAAAGTTTGTAAATGTTAGCGACTGATGCTCCTGTCTGGAGCACCGAATGCATCCGTTTGAACTGACCTCTTTGCTGGTGACATTCTCGAGGTCTTTCTGCATCATGATCTCCTTCAAGCTGGTTTTGATCTGACGTTCTGTCAGTTCTCTCTCTGTGGGACTGCAGAAACACCGTGACATTAAAATTCAATGTAAGAACTGCCAATCAATGACCATATTATGTTTACTGCACACAACCAGTATACCATAATGAGTGGTTGTCTGGCCAAAGCAACGAAAATAGAAATATAGATTGATTTCCACAGTTAATCTTTCTTGACAGACGATGATCACAATCATTGTTTAACTGACAGAAGAAGAGAGAACACTTTCAGTGAAAAATGTATCTTGTGATCTGGATTCTTACATATCAGAGAACAGCACAGGAGAATCTGCACGGTGGAACTGCACGTCCTGCATGGCGTTCCACTCATTGATGCGTGCCTGGTCAGAGGAGACCCTGCTTTGATAGTAGCTGACCCAGGTGAGAAACAAGCTGCCTGGGTAGTAGTTGTGACAGCGAGCCACTTCACACGCTTTATGGAGCGACTGCAGAGCCGACCTGTCAGGGAGAGCAAGGAACAAGATTAAGCAACAGAAGATGAGAAAACCGCCCCCGAGACAATTCAGTTTAATTACATGAAGACCAAAATGCACAGTTGCAAACAATAATAGGACAAACACTCATTTCTACCAAACGAGATCATTAATGGAGGTTGACTCACCACATGGCCTGCACAGAAACGGGTTTGAATACGTGCACTCGGTTATCTGTTGACACACTGAAACCCCTGAGAACAAGAGAAGAAAAGCAACATTACAGGATGTGAGTAAAAGTAAAGCATATCATCTTAGTAGCCTGATGTTCAGTTTATTCTAAGAAAACTATAATATACAAGTTTCTCACCCATCGCCATCCAGATGTATTAATGTGTCACTCCATAGCGGCAAAACAAGCCCTACAGAGCAAGAGCTGGAAGGAAGACAAACACATCTCTGTGTCAATTCCTTTACCAAAAAAACAAGAAGGTAGATGTAGGGGTGTGTGCTGCTGCCGTACCTGTCTCTAGGGCTGAAATCCATCCCAAGCACAATGCTCTCCTCTGTGTCCTGACGACCGTTGGTTGAGACCACCACCATGTACCGGATGATTTGAGCGTGGACGCTTTCCAATCGAACCGCCTTGACCAATGAAAAACACAGATGAGGGCTACAAACAAAAAGATGGTTCACAATCTTCCTACTGACTTGTGTGTGTGTTAATGTGCTCCCACCAGTTTGATGTTGTCCTCTGGTCTGAGCAGAGTGAACATGGTTTGTAGATGCTGCTGAATGTCTCCTGACAAAATAATAATAACAACACCTGATCAGTGTACAGAAGGTCATCTTCATTCACATTACTGACGCAGTCAAGACGTTGGTCGTTTGTGGCAGACTGTTCAGCTCACCTGCATGTTTGCTGCGTAGCTGAGAGAAGCGAGAGGCAGAAGAAGTGGTGGAGCCATTTCCCCGAGGTAAGAAGAGAGCAGCTCCTTTAACTGTCAGGAAACTTTCACTGATGCTGAACAGATAGGAAAGACAGAAGAAGAGAGAAAAGAAAGGAACCAATAAAGTGGATGAAAACCAAACATTAAGAGTGCAATGTTACCTGCAATGGATTTACATTTCCTGTGTTAAATTATGACAAACAGATATCAGGATAATAAAAATGTCAAAACATTTCCAGTCTGAGCCGATTTAAATTTGAGTATTTTCTGCCTTTTTCATCTAACCTGATATGAATCTCTTCGCTTTTGCATCACTGGCAAAACAAGAAGGAATTTTAAGACATCCCAGAGGGCTGCATAAATCACTGATGGACCTTTTCTTTTTTATTCACAATCCCTATAAAAAGTTCAAATATCCCTTTCCTTAACCCATTTGTTGCTTTTATACGTGAAATCATTACTAATATGACTTTTTGACAAGAATTTGCAAAAAAAAAAGTCAAACTAAAAATAGATTTTTACACAAGTCAAAAAATTTAATTTTCACCTGTAGAAGTTGTATGGAGGAGTGGCAAAGAGAAACTCATTGTAATAATAGGAAGTTTCGGTTCAACTGGAGGTCGGGATTTTGATATAATGAGAAAAAACTTCAGCTTTTTGGTAATCAGTCAAGATGGTATGTTTAGGGAACACCAAACAAGGAATAAAATAACAAAACATCCAAGAGAGGTGGAGACTTTAATGAGCATTTTATTTTCAGTCCATGTATGATCTTCAACACTAATGTAGGTGTTGTTCTCTTTAAGTGTCTGCTGTTGTTGATGTTGTGTCTTATTCCCCGTCTGTATGAACCGGGGTCTTTTGTTCCTCAGCATGAAAACATCTGGTGAAAACAGAGTATGAAGGATCCCGTACAGTATGTGCTGTTTGTATAACTGAGTATACAAACAGCATAATGGAGATTAATTCTTGTGTTTCTTCAGAAAGCACACATGGCATCCTGTACAAACATCATATACGAACCAAAAACAGAGAGATTTACCTATTTATTAAAAACTTGCAACGGACAGCAGCTAGATCCAATAAAGGGCCGGCTTACCAGGACTGGACATGTTCATAAAATGATGATTTACAGAGGAAAGCTAGCTGTCCATCCAACTCACCATCAGCTCTCTCATTCACATGAATCTTTCCCAAACCAACAGTCCTGCCTGCTGTTTTCATCTTTGTACATTTAATTTTATTAAAGGCACATAACTGAGTAACTTCCTGGCAAGCAGCCACTCCCTCCAGCTAAGCTGCTTGGCACTATCTTAACAGAGTTATGTAACTGACTAAGAATGACCAATACTTTCAATTTTTGATATTGCTTGGATGTTTTTGAATCATAACTGATAAGGGAGTATTAATAATGCATTACATTTAGCTGACAAAAAAAATGAATGCCTCATTGTACTTTGGAACAATGAAGTTCAGATTCACCATTCTCTCCACTGACCATCAACTGTCCATATTTGTCACTTCATACTGGTGCAGGGACAAATATAGGCCAAGGACAAGGAAGGCTAATCAGAGACAGGAAGTCCTCCTATGTCCCTGTCTAGTGTGAGGACAAAGGAGAGGAAAGGAGGAAAAGACAGATAAACCTGGAACACCCAGATGTGATTTAAAGAGTGACAATCAGAGAATATATGGCTTTGGACCTGTGGTTTTAAACAATGTACTTAGGTCACAAAGGTTGGAGCAGAAACTCCTCACAAATGAAGAAGCCTCCCTAAGACAAAGGAATCAGAAGGGACAAGCATTGTGCACAAATGCTGAATAAAAACACTATACAGGAACCTATCTGCTGTGTATAAAGTAGAAACTAACAACAGTGCATTTAGGAATCTTTATTCTGCTTTACCCTACACTTCCTGAGGCAGACAACTTCTAGTCTTTCACCAAGTCTTCACATTAAAACGGACGTCCCACAGAAATGCTAAAAAAAAATGCAAACTATGTCTTGACCCGCTTTATCAAATCAATGTCATCCCCACTTTTGATTTACTCCAGAAACTCTGACAGATTTATCAGATCCTGTGATTCATGAGCCCCTCTCAGGTACACAGTGTGCCTTCCTACACATCTAGACTAGAAAAGGGAAAAAAAAGATGGGTGGAGTAGGACGCATATGAACAGAAGAAAACAGCATCTGGCTGAAAAATTAACTAGGAGCAAAGGGAGTGAAATGTCTTCCTGCAACCACAGACTGCTGCTGTCATATCCTTCCCATTCCAGGATCATGGGACACCACATGCATGTGTCATGCAAAAGAAACAAACATGGGAAGGAAGGCGAATGACAATCTGTACCGAGTCAAAACTCGCAGGCTTGTCTCACAAATTAGAGTGACATTACACCAAGATTATTCGAACGCAGCCAACATTAAACATCTTCAACCTGTTCCCCACCATGTGGGTACAGGGTCAAGCACACACACACACACACACACACACAACTTACAGCTGATAGATTTCCGCCTGACAAATCACGGAGTTCTCGGTGAAGTACGGTCTGATCGTCACCCCGCAGCAGACGCAGAAACAGTCGGTTGACGCGCTCCGTGGCGCGGTCACGACACCCGGTGGCATCGCGGTGCTCTGGAGGCAGGAGCCGCAGAAGAGAGCCGCTGGCGCGAAGAGGTCGAGGGATTGAAGCGGAGACAAGCTGCGGTGACGCAGGAAGCTCTGGCGTTAGTTCTCACGTTTGCGTTTGTCTTTTAAAGGACATGGTGGGCTTCAGCGCCGTGTGGTCATATTTAGAACATGTGCTGGAATCTGACCCCATCGCCTGCTCAGCGGTAGTGTTGCAGGAGTCTGCAGAGCGCTGCGGTAAAATCTGCAGCTGGGGGGGGGGAGGAGAGACGCGCCATCCAATCGGTGGGGGCAGCAGTCTGCCGGACGTATGAGGGGTTGTTAGTGCCACGGTGCTGGCAGCGTGTTGTCAAGAAAATAGGTCTCAGTAGCGGGGTTCAGTAGTTTACCCTATGAATGAATGATTGAATCTACTTTAAGGGTGAGATGAACCATCTGATCTACTCCAGTGATCAACATTCAATGTGTTTAGAAGCCGTGGCTCTCTGCATCCAGATCCATCCAAACATGTGACTGTTTCTTCAATTCCACATGCCTCGTCTTTCCATCCATTAAATGACCACAATGATCAAAATCCCCATCATCTACTCCTACTTCCACTGGCTTCTTGAAAGGGTTTTTCTGTCCAATTCGATTAGCAAGTTTCAGCCGCATCTTCTAGGTTCTTTGTAGTAGAAATGGTGAAAAGAGCCCTTCATCCCAATGTTGAGCCATGAGACTGGATGTAGTTCATGAAAACCCACCCCGTGTTTAAAGCTGCTAAAAGCCAAACAGACAAACCAAGCATTACCTCATCGGTAATAAAAAAAAAGAGCACCTCACTGCTTAAATCCACATGACATGATGACAAAATGACAGTATTTACCATGTTAGAAAAATTAAGCAAGATTGTTAGAGGAATGACTCAATAAGCTAGACAACTACTGAAACAACTTCTGAAGAGGTAGGATTGGCTTGAAGAACAAGCCATTAGATCTTAGTGGTGGTTGGGATCATCATCTGAATCCAGGATTATCTCAAAGCATTCTTTAATATGAACACGCAAGTCGCTCCTTGAGGTCGAGTGTTCTAAACATGACCGGTTTTTGGGTTCTCACATTTTTGTGCACTCTTTATGTCAGATCAGGGAGAGTATGTTGGTTACTTCCCCCAACACCCCCCCAACCCCCCCCCCCACACACACACACACACACAGGTGAAATGAAGATACCTAAGAAAACATTTCTAGTTAATATGACTTTGTTACACTGGATTCCAGTCAGTGAACTATCAGCTCCCTGACACATGGAGTTTCCAGACCAGTCAACAAGGGGGAAGCACAACTACGTCTCTACCTGGAAATGACTCTTCCTGTTGGCAGAATGTAAGTCAGCCAGCTGTGGACTTTAAAGTCTACACTGAGACAGAGTTCACGTTTGCATTCTGTCCTGTAATCTGTGATATTCTCCTGTCTGACAGATTCATACCTTGTATTTCTTTTTTTTTTTTTTGTTAGCTTCAGAAACTGGTTACTTGTCTTCCATGACAAAAAGTCTCCTGTTTGTGTTACTACCTCTACCCAAAGGAAACATCAGAGTGAGAGCCACTCAAGCATCACATGTGTGTCGTCTCAACCTAGCTGCTGGCAGGAGGATTAAGTTGTGTAACCAACTCTTCGTCTATAGCCTTTGGGGAGAAATTCTCACCAGAGACACTGCCACTTGACACCTCAATGCGCCACCATCTCCAGCAGCAACAACAACAACGGAAAAAGGATTGAGAAATCAAAAAAGAGAGAGGACTGACCCTCGGGGAAATTTGACCTCAGACTTGGTTACGCTGTTTGTTGTTGATGCCTTGTGACAAGATTGGTTTCAAACGCAGGGTAAATATGTGGACGCCACCTGACTGATAATTCACCAAACAGCATAAACAACAGCAATGCTGGCAGTATGGTTTGTGTACTATCACATGCATACACATAGATTGTCAATCTTCCAAAATTCCTCACCAACAACTAAATAAAAATAAAATAAAAATATAGCTGCAAACATATCTCCCATAAAGATAAATATTCATAGTGCCAAGAACTGTATTTCAAAAACAATGGATTAAAGTCATATCACAAACCCATCATCATCATCATCATCATCATCATCATCATCACCATCAGCATCTATCATCGAATATTGCCCCAACACAATTCCTCATGAAGTGACTCACTTCTTTCTACGGTGTTACAGGCCATGACCACCTCTCAGATCTTTATTATCAAGAAATAGATTATTTATTAGTCTGCTGGGTCAAAGGTGGTTTAAGATATCCAAATACAACAGTAATCAGGCCATCAAGGAGAAAAATTAAGGGACATTAACATAGACAGTAAACATCCAGAGTCCAGTATGGGCATTCTAGAAAATAACATTTAAGTTGACCACAAGGCTTTAATCACAGCTGTTTCATAAAGCAGTTCCTCAGTGAACACCTGTTTTATTTTCTTATCAAACACATAGTCTGTTCTCACACTGATCAGCCAAAAGTTCATTTTAACCATCCTCATTGTCTTTCTTTGATGGGCAATATTTGTCACGTCTTTTTTAAAACTACTGCAAGTCTAGTGTGTAACAATCTTGAGCCTCAATCCTACTGTAGATCTACTATAGTTAAGGTAGACCTAGTGGTCAGCAGACTCTCAGCAACCATATGTTTGTGAAGCTAAACATATCTCTCAAGTTCCACGTGCGGGTCTCTCATTTGACGGCTGACATTAACACCGTCCAATGACGAGCAGCAAGGGCCAGGACGTGGGTTTTTAATGCAGCCAGACACCAGACACTGTCGGTCTGATGTCTGACTACATACAGAGACACAGTCACCTTAGTGATCACAAAACCGTCTTTTCTACAGTGACTATGGATTTGAAGTTCACACACGTTAGCATCTGTACTTTGCACCAAAACATATCGAATTTGATTATTTATGCTTGAATCAATCAGCAGGACAACATGCAGAATCATAAAGGTGACATTTACTGAATTACACATATCACAGTGAGTCAGGCTAAAGCTCAGATATACTCTTCATTTGAAGAGTCATAATGAATTCTTCATCCTCTCAGACTCCTCTGAATCCCCTCCAGTGACATTTCTACTTTTTCTTATATTGCAGGCTTTAATCAGCAGCACTGCAGGAGGTCCTGCTTATGTAGAAGTTCTCCCTGTATCAGAGCTTCATTTAGGTTTGGATTAAAGTCACAGCCTATGTCAGAGACAAGCTGCAGCTGCTGACATCTCTAGAATGACAGACACAGACATCAGCAGTGAGGGAACACTCAGCTCCTCAGTGGAACTTCAGGTAACACACCTGAGATCACTGGACAGACAACACAACCTGAACTCAAGCACAGCCAACAAACCAACATCTTTCCTGTTCTAACCCCGTTTCATTGACCAATATGCTTCAGCTCTTTTACACAAAATGTTCACTGTTGAATCTTCATGATTGTGAAGACTAAAAACAAATCCATTCACTAGTTTGTTGGTAGAGCTATGATGTCTCACATGATATTTGGGTATAACCCACTAGAAAAGCAGTGAACTGTTACCCACATCAACAAGACTGCATAAGCAGCATGTCAAAGTTAACTAACCATAATCGACAAATTCAAAATATTCACAACTTTACATCTCATTATAACCCAGAATAATAGACAACAAAACTGGATATTTACCCTTTAGGACAGGCTTCTTTAAGAAATGGAATTGGCTCATCTGTCAAAATATTATATGATGATCCCCAATTTACTCAAGTTTAATTTGATTCTGATATTATGTCATTAGCAAAGGCTATGGCACAGCTACCTAATGCAATTAATGAATCACCTATTTTGAAAAGAAAATGATTCAAAATAAGTTAATATTTTGAAGGCAAATGTTCAAAATCATCTTGGTATTAATTTTAAGTCACCATTCCATAAAAAGCTCATGATACACATAGTTAGGTAGAAGAAAATACACTCAAATCTCTCAAAAACAGACTGTTTACATGAATGAAATCAATATTTAGCTAAGTGTGTGTGGCTATATTAATGTAAATAGTCACATAGTTCTTAAGACTTCAAAAAGAGAAACCAGAAACACCTTCACTTTGCTCAACACTGTGTAAATAACATCTGATATGTTACAAATACATGTGTAAACACACACAAACCCACACACACTGTTCCAGTAATATAGTTTTCACTACCCGCTACACAAACACAGAGAGCGTTCTCTGTTTTATGGTAAACAGCTCCAATGACCAGACAGAAACAGTGGCGTCCTGACTTCAGGACGGGATATGAAGATGGCTTTAGATCAACAGTGCAGCTCCCCTGACCCACATTCACAGAGCAACCCGACAGAGAGCCTAACGCCCTCTGGTGGACAGCCAGAAAACCACAAACACTATGAAACAGTGGACCTGTTTCATCTCGCTCCGTGAAATAGGCTAGGTTTACTCCTCTGACTCTGGGTTAAGTAACCGACCTTCGTAAAACCAGAAACCCTGGTTTTCCCTCATTTCAGGGTTAACAAACCCAGGTTTTCCACTAAACCTGCTTTGTGAAACGGACACACTGTTAATGAACAGGTGAACAAAGGACGTTCAGAGATTTACTGCAGCTGGCCCTGTGGCATTTTGACAAAATAAACACAGCTTTAGTGGAAGGAAATTGCTGATTGCTGGTTGACTGAAACCAGTTGTAAATGTGATTGAGCAGAACAGGATAAACCAGATTCCAAACTACAGTTCAACAACCATGACAACAAGGGACAGCTCAGGATTGTGTGGCCACAGAAACATGGTAACAACACAGCAAAAACTGTATCAGCGAAGGAGAAAGACCTCTGATCTACAGAGATTCAACCACTCAGATCCAGATTGCGTCCATTTTTTGGACCTCTTCATTGTTCATTGAGGTCAGGTCAAGAGAGGTCAGAGGTCATTAGGGAGCAACAGCAGATGCTCTTGTTGTCTCTTTAGCCACTCGGCCTGGAACTACACTTCCTCTAAAATGTCACTGTTATCTAGATTCCTGATTTGTGATTTGAAAACCCCCCCCACTGCATTTCATATTTGTCATGTAAGCAATACGATATCTCAACTTTGCCTCAAACAGAGCAACTGATGCTGACAGTGGCTTACCTCCTTGGCTGAGATCGGCGGTCATCCTCCCCACTACCAGACTCCTGAAGTGGTAAGAGAAAAATCACAATCAATAATGCATCTACAGTATATACAAGTATATTGGATGGTCAACGGGCTTGGAGATGAAAATATAAAATAATTTTGGTGTTTGTATTTTCTGTACTGTACGTTCACCGTACTGGAGTAAACGTTGAGAAGAAATCTGTGTCCGAGCAAAGACAGCACTAGAGACAAGGTCAAATCATTGAAATGTCTTTGCTATGGACATCCTAAGACGTCCTTCCAGAAAATAATTTATCTGGACTAAGTTTAAAAGATTGACTTTCTAGTCATCGTCTGTCATTGTAGCAGCACCTCGTGAAACAGATGGTTGGTTCTCTAAATGGTCGACCAATAGTTTGCAGACATCTTCTTTGCATTTGGATTGAATGAATCAATCGAGACAATTTTTATGTATATCTTTCACCTCCTTTAAGCACTAACAATGTCATCCTGTTTAAAATATGACCAGCTCACGTTCCATAATGTTTAACCACTGATTAAGTAAACATTAACTTATTTGGAGAAAGTTCAATGTTTGTTCAACATTTTTAAGTTGAAATGACATTTCTACCTAAAAATATCAATTACTAGTGAATCATTGGAAAAATGTAAAACAGTCTGTACTTGAGGCTGGATGGGAGATTTTACTGAATGCGAAGTTCTGACTAAAACAAAAAGAATGACATGTATTTCAATATTTGCGAGCGTGCAGAGACAATGAAAACAGTATTCAGCAGAGAGACGCAGTCGGAGGCAGGAAGGAGAGCCGAGGGAAGCTTTAACTCATTTTGCACACGCTCCAGGAAAATGACCTCAGTTGGTTTTCAAGGTGTGGCTGGTTAAAGAAAAACATATTCAAAACGCAAGCAAGCAGGGAGGTGTGAAAAAGAAAAAAGAAAATGTAAATCAGATCATTGTGGATTATGAGGCTTTGAAGGATTGGAGGCCAATGAACAAATGACAAGCTGAGCTACATAACCGACTGAGTTACATAAAAACAGATATTATGGAGTCAACACAATTGACTACCGCTCAAAAGTTTGGACGCGCCTTCCAATTTTATGATGTCTTTATTTTCATGACTACTTTGTAGATTCACACCGAAGACATCAAAACTATCAATGAACACATATGCGATTATGTAGAAAACAAATGTGACTGGCAGTGCATGTTAGGTATAAACAGCTGGAACTAATGTCTCAATATACTTTTTAACCAAAAAATAATCAAAAAGAAAGCATTCAGTAATTTGCTCTGCAGACTGCAGAACACTGGAAGTTCTATTGATGTCTCTGCTAGACAGTAAAATTTGAACAGCTCTGCTTCATTAAATTCTAATACCCATCATGGTGAATCACAAATGTAACAAGGAAGTAATTTTCAAACACACAACACCTTTTTCCACTGCAAATGTGTTCTACTCTGTGACATGTGACTCGTCTTCTGTCAAAACTGGAAAACCCATTGAGATTTTGCATGTATGAAAATGTCCAAAGATTTTTTTCCAAGCTTATGGAAATGTGTTGCCAGAGTGGGCAGGGTGGGCAGGCATCTGCAAGACTGGAGGCAAGTTTGTGCTGCCCCGAGAGCTACAAGTTACAGCATATAGAGTCACAAAAACAAAAGTACAAGCCCTAAAGGTAGCTGATGTGTAATTAGGTAAAGAAAAGCAGGCAGGGGTGGTGAAGAATGCAATTTTGCAGAAATGTGCTTTTAAGTTGCAGGTGACACAAACAGCTCCAACACATGACACAGAGACTGGTCCAGTTTACGGTAGCTCACTGTCATGTGCTGTTCAGGAGGGCTGTTGCGTAAAGCATCTCATGATATGCCTGTTGGACATTTACCAAACCATACACTGAACTGATACAGCCTCACTGGTTTGTTCGTTCTTCATAATGACAGGCGCACACGCCACTTTACCATAAATGTTAAACATAGGAATATAAGCATAGAAGGTAACTCTTGAATAGTAATGTTCATTGTTGGCCATTTTAAACAAAAGTATTGTATATTTTACTCTTAATTTTTCATTATGAGTCATTCCAGGTGACAGCCACCGTAAAATACCTCAGACGTGTGCTTATATAGTAGTGATGTTGTTATGTCTATTCATAGAACTTGTTTTGCTCTGAGAATGCTCAGGGTGGAAAGGACAGGTTACTTTCCGAGTACAAGAAAGACTTTGTTATGACTGACAATCTTGGTTTTAAAAATGTTTCATGTAGTTTGTGATTAAACCACAGTTATTTTTTTAACAACAAATAAAAAATACAACTTGATCCAACTCTACAACATTAAATTAGCCTCCATTTAGCTGCATGTTTTGGAAATGACAAGTTGATTGTGCTTTCAAAATATAGTAATCCAAATGATCCATTCAATAGCCCAAACCTTTTAGGTGTACAATTTGAACTGCATTACCACTTATAAAAAACCTTTTATTTCTCAGTTAATTAAGTTGGGGGTCAGTCTATTACAAGCAAATGTAGAGCGATACGTTCACTGTACAGTCTGTACACTGTACAAACACTGACCACATGTTTAAGTCATTCATTCACAGATGGAATGGGTTTTGTCCAAGACCGGAAATAAACAGTTTGTTTGATTTCCTAAATATAACTGTGATTATTAAACTTTGGCCTTGACCTAGAATCCATATACACTGTATGACTTTGTCTAGACTGATTGTGTAGCAATAAAATTGGATAATAACACTGATATAGAGTACATGTTCTAAATCTCACACCTTTTGAAATGGACAGTGTAATCTGCCATAACGTTACATACATTAATGCAGCCACGCAATATCAAATCACTGGAAAACAATGTCTGTCACTTGACAAAAAAAAGCGTGACTGAGCATGAACCGGTCACAGATCATTTAAAGTGTGTAAAACATCGTACAATGTATAGAACATTGTAGGGAAGGCTTTTAGTTTGAAAATAGCATAATCCCTCCAAATTATCCGATAGCTGCATTGACCACCAAGAACAACTATTCTCATTTTACAGGTTGAGGGCTAAAATTAATGTTCAGCTGTGTTTCAGTGAGACAAAGAGATTTTAACCCTAACCCTAACTGACCCCAAGGTTGTATATATCAACTATGACTTCAATGTAATGATCAATGAAGGGATCCATATACCTGCTTACCTTTGGAGTATTCGTGACAGGTGCTTTCCAATAATTTAGTTGTTCCTCATATACTACATACAGTATACATACAAATATGTGAATATTTCCAAAATTCAGAATTCCGACTATATTTCTATTCATTTTTAAATTAATGAAGTTAAAGGGGCAACATTAAATACATTGTTTTTGTGCTGTTTATCTCTCTTAATCTAAAATGTGAAGTGATCATATTCTTAGTTTTATTCATATGTTACACAACATTCCAGCTTTTGATCGAATTACTCTGTGCGTCTTTATTCACCAGATGAACAGAAACGATGGATACAGAAAAACACACTTGCTCCTCTGTCCTCCATGGCATCATTCTTTCCTCGACACACACACACACACACACACACACACACACACACACACACACACACACACACACACACACACACACACACAAGAAATAAGAAGCAGTTCGGTAAAGAAACATGCATACAGGCCTGTGAAATAGTCAGGAATACAAACAGAGTCACACAAGTCTACAAACATGTTCATAGATCAAGAAAACGCGGAGCGGCTGTGTCAGAGTAAACACCCGCATGGAGTTTATAACGAGCGGAAGTGCAACCATTTCTTGACATATCCAACTTCAATAAATATTAGATAATTAGCTTTAGGACTGACGATCAGGAAAGGCTACACACTTCTCCACACTATCAATGAACGACCGGGTTTCTTTCATTATTATTTTTTATTTATTTATTTTTTTGTCAGACAGCGTGCGATCTAACAGATGAACATTAGAATAAGCGGAAATGTTGTAAGACCCGTGTCAAGTGTAAAGTACGACACAAACAAGAAAGGTATTTCCTTGACAAACTATCATTACTAACTCGGAATCATCTATGAAGCCATTCGGCGTTAACAACGTGTTTAACTTATCGGTAAGTGAAACGCTGGAACTCAAGCTGGAAATGATGGTAGCTCTGTACCGCGCATGCGCAGTAGTATAAAGGCAAGGCACTTTATGACAGTCAGCAGCCAACAAAAAACAGCGGAAACGAAGCCTGAACGGTCCTTCGTTAGCCAGCAGACGAGGGTTTGACGGTGGTGACAGCCATAACGGGACAGGTTTCAAAAACGACATGTCTTACCGAAACGCAGGGGCTGGAGCTGGTGCTCGGGGTCGGTGAACGCTGGACGGTAACTAGGGCCATTCAGCGAGCGAGCAGCGGGCATCGGAGAGGAAGCGACAGCGGCGAGACGAACATAATTGTTTCGGGAGGGGGAATATCCAGCCGGACCCGGCTCGTTTTTCCTCTTCTCTCGCTTTCTCCTGCTCCCTGTGTTCGTTGACTATTTGCCTACTCCCCGCCCGGCTGTTTCCTCTGTCAGTGCTGTCTGCGCATGCGCAACGATCCCGAGTTTTGTCAATGCCGATTAACCGTGTGAGCACCGGAAGTAGGATAAACAAAGCAGGAGAGAGCAGCTGCCGCTCGACACCGGCGCTACTTTTAAAAATACGGTCTGGAGTAGAATACGAATATTAGATGTTGGACAACAGCGTGCACATATGCCACTGGTATTCCTTGCTTTTAAAATATTCAAGTCAAGAACGTTTGGACATGTCATGTTATTTGCTTATTATCTTAGTCCGATCTTACTTTCATTGAAGATTATTGAGGAACATTATGCATGCGTAATTTCTAATTAGACTAGCTACCTTGCTCACACTGTGTTGCTTTCAAACATGCAATTCTTTCATTATAAAATATACAGTATAGCAGCTTCAAATTGTTTCCCCAAGTAAAAGAAGCTGATTTCATTGTACATATATACAGTACGTGTATGCTGCAGGTTCACAGAGTTATGTAACACAATTCTTTTTTTTAAAAAATGCATCAGAAGTCTTAATATTTTGACTTTCAGTCATATCTCTCAACCATCAGTCTCTGGTCTTTCAAAAGACACATCCTTTGTTTATAATTCATGCTTGACAGGAATGAGTTTAAAAAAACAAACTAAAATAATCCTGTTGACATAAAGTTGTTGGTTTTTTTTCACAATTTAAAAATACAGAAAAGGCATTATACGTCTGATTAAAGTACTCTTCGTGTGTAAAATCTGCTTTGTTTTAATTTAATGTCTTAATTACACTTTATTTTGCTTAAAAGATAATTTATTCCATAAATTACACATGTTTATAGAGCTATCAACATGATTTAAACATTTTTAGACCAGCAACAAGACTGATTTTAATTTGTCCCCATTGACACCTAGAGATATCACAAAAGCAAATTATCAAATTTATATGAAGACCAAATTTTAATTCCTTTTATTCTTTAATGAAGTATACTTTGATTAATTAGATTATTTTATTAAATGATAGCATAATACAAATAATCTGATGTTTTGCTATATTTTTTTTCTAAACCAGTGGCACTCCATTTAGAATTTTAAGAAAAGAAAGCATGTCTGTCTTTTTAAAGGATGGAAACTACATGTTTGGAGTTCTTCTGTTAGCAAATGTTTCAATGATGTGGCTGGAGCACTGACCAAGGGTAAATGTCAGGTGATATTTAAAGACTCCTGGAAACTGGGCTTCTTGTCTGAACCTGCACTGCTACACTGTTATCTTCACTGCCTTGAGGGCATAGATCATTAAACGTTGTGAGTGCAACCTAAAACGAACACTCAAAGGTGAACTGTGTGTCAGCTGTAGGTATGCACTGAGGCACAAACCCAACATTAACACAATAATTACAGTTGTGTACAACATAATGATCAGACAGAATTTCAAGAACTACAAATGTTGGTGACTATCCAGATATCTTGTGCGGGGCAAATATTCAAGACAATAGTCAATGTCATTCACTGAACTGTAATATTGCCATTGCCATTTATTTCTACATTAATAAAGACGCGACATGCATACTGGATATATATATATATATATATATATATATATATATATATATATATATATATATATATATATATATATATATATATATATATATATATATATATATATATATATATATAAAGTTGCCAGATCTGCCAGATCTGCCAACTTTTGGACCTCTGCCTAAACACCACCTATTTCCAGTACAGAGGGACCTTCTATAGGCAGAAACACGGATGTGCCATGGGCTCGCCGGTGTCTCCTATCGTAGCCAATTTGTACATGGAAGAGGTGGAACACAAGACCCTTACCCTTACCAGTGAGGATGGAAGAGAGCCAGCGTAATGGTATAGTGATCCCGCATGTGTCTGGAGTGTCAGAAAAAAGCTGAGGAGGATATTTAACAAGCACAAGGTTCCTGTGTATTTTAAGCCGGGCAACACTCTCGAACAAAGACTGGTCCACCTAAAAGACCCCACACCACACAGCCAGAAGGGCAACCTGATGTCTGCATAGGGGAAACCAAACAACCACCACACAGGCGCATGGCTCAACACAGAAGAGCCAACACATCAGGACAGGACTCAGCAGTCTTCCTTCACCTCAAGGAAGAGGGACACTCATTTCAGGACACCGGTGTTCAGATCTTGGACAGGGAAGATAAATGGTTTGAGAGAGGAGTGAAAGAAGCAATCCACGTCAAAGTGGAGAAGCCATCTCTGAAGGGGGGGGGGGGGGGGGGGGGGCTGCGACATCCCCTTTTTCCCATTTACAATCATGTCCTTTCAAAACTCCCAAAAAGATTGTTTCAGTAGATTGACCCAGGTGATGTGTGTCATGCTAATGACCCTCATTAGCATGCAAAGGTGAAACTCACATTTCAGCGACCCCCTTTGACACCCACACCAACAATCGTTGAGGAGCCAGATGGCTTTCAACGACGGTCGTTGGAATGTGAACAGCACTGACCACACCCCACAGGGTTAATAAGTTGGGACATGACCAGCCACCTTCAGAACTGAAGATTTATCTCGGATGAGAGACGAAATGCATTCAAGAACTTAACATCCAGTGGATTGATGTAAACAGCTTTGGACAATGAGGATGGCAGTTAAAAGGTAAATGACCATCATTTTTATTCTTTACTGTATTATTTATTTTTCACATAATGCACAATTATATATAATTATTATTATTATATTATAGGTTATTATTGTGTAATAATCTAATTGTAACGTGTATTTGTTACATGTTTTGATGCATTTTTATGCTTTATAAAATATTTATGTCTGAATTTTGGTGGGCTTGGAACGGATTGGGGCATGGAAGAAGCGTCTCTACTTACAATATTTTCTACTTTCTTATTCTAATTTCTTCAGAAATTTCTTTCTGAACCAATTAATTTCGTAAGTAGAGGTACCAGTGTACATTTGTTTTTGTTAAGTTAGGTCGCACATTCGTGGCAGGCTGATGGACCCATTAGTCTGTTGCTTACTGTACACAACCCCCATCCTAACCTAATATTATATTATATTATATTATATTATATTATATTATATTATATTATATTATATTATATTATATTGCAGCACAATACAGTATATTATATTACTGTATTTTTTTGTGTCGAATCTGTCGTGCTCGTTCACGGGCAATAGAACAAGATGGCGGTCCCTACAAAACAGTGAGTCGTAGATGTGCTAACGCTAGTAGGATGCTGTGTGACTAATGTTTAACTACAACCGTTCAACTGTTTGTTTTGGATTAGAGTTGTAGTCGTGCTAAAGAATTTAACGTACAATTCAGAGTAATTTGTAAAATTTGCACCTGGTCCGTTGTTGCTCCTGCTGCTAGTTGGCGACGTGCTAACGTTATGCTAGCTCCACACATTCTTTATTGAATTTTATGTGATGTCAACAAAGACAGTTTCCGTTTTCCTGCATAATAATGTTTTTAAGGTGTTTTCCATTCCCCCTGTGTGTATTAATCGGTCACGTTTTCGTTTCTCTTGATTTTCTCCTATTCTCTTGATTTTTAACCTTATCACGACACCATGTACCCGGTAGTTATAAAAAAAAAAAGACTAGGGGGAATTGGTGTCATGTTTTTTGGTGATTGTATTACAGACACTGCTTGAGAGGTGTGTTTAAAAAAGTATTTTGATAGTAACCCGTCCATCGATAAGGGGGACAAGGTCTTAAAGTTCTCCCTTCTCATAATCCTCAGGTATGGGCTGATTATGCCACAGAGGGGAACCTCAAAGGCAGCGATTCTGCAGAAACCGTCTGTGTTTGGGGATGACTCAGATGATGAAGTGGGTAATTGTTTGTATTTAATAAGTACAGGAAACTAAATGTGTGTTTTAATCTATTTGTCACTGCATGCAGTAAAGTATTTTCATTGTTATGGAAACTGAAATTGAGTACTTTGCAAGTAAAAGAAAGAACTTTATCGTACCCTTTAATAATGAATATGTTTTGTTATGTTTTGGTTTTCAGACCTCAGTTGGGGAGAGTCTACAGAGAGAAGCTGTCAAAAAGAAGATGATGAAGCAGGTATGATGGAAAAATTGAGCATACAAAAACAGTCTTTCCCGCTAATATACAATTCTTTTAATATTGTCTGTTTTTTATCTTTCTCTGTGAAGACACGCTTGGAGATGCAGAAGGCCTTGGAACAGGACAGCACTGTATATGACTATGATGCAGTGTATGATGATATTCAAACTCAGAGACTGGAGAACAGTAAAAAAGTTCTGCATGGCGCTGATAAAAGGGTAATCTTCATTATTTTGAACATTTGTATTGCAGATTTTGTCAGGACTGGAATTCCAGTGGGAATAATGGTTAGTGTTGGTATGCTGGCCATGAGTGAACTGCTAGAATGTGGTACAGAAAGACCCTGATTCTCTGTTGGTGTAGATTCTTACTTATCCAGGAGGTCATGACAAACGTTTAGGATTAAATCTGAAGTAACTGAACTTCTATTTAGGGTTTGAAGATGTTTTTGCTGTCAACCAACAGACCTTCAGTTACGACAAAATCTAAATTTAATTTTCGCTGCTTCAAACTCAGCCTTCAAGAACTACCCTGATTCCATGTTCTTTGGTGTTATTGATACTCTGAGGTCATTAGTTGTGAAGTTAAAATAAAATTTTCAATATTTTCTCATTAATGTTATAATATAATATTTTTTGTTTATGTTTATATTACAGCCAAGGTATATCCACCAACTAATGAAAGCAGTTGAGGACCGAAAAAAAGAGCAAGAACGAAGGGACGAGAGGAAGATCCAGAAGGAAAGAGAGGCAGAGGGAGAGCAGTTTGCAGATAAAGAGGCGTATGTCACCTCTGCCTATCGGCAGAAACTGCTGGAGCAGAAGGAGGAGGCAGAACGGGAGAAGAGACAAGCAGAGATGGAAGGTTAGATTGATCTGTACAACTACTTTAAGGCTGCCGACAGAGAAGGTTTTGTAATTGGTGTAATGAGACTTAAATGCCAAACTGTAATTTTTAAACATAAATAATTTACTCAAGCTCCTTTTATTTTCTTTAGCTGCCTTGGACGTGAAGAAACAGAAAGATCTGAGTGGCTTTTATCGTCATCTCCTGAATCAGACAGTAGGAGAGGAGGCAATACCAGATCGCTCATCAGTCAAGTCAGTCATAGCTCTACATTACTTTAATAATTATAAACCTTACATGCATATATATATATATGTGTGTGTAAACTATGTGTATTTCTATGTTCTTTCGTTCACAGAATTCAACCCTCAACAATTTCAAAGAACACAGACAGAATGTCTCCTGTTCTCTCATCTGGGTTACGTGATAATGTAATAAGTTCATGCAGCGACAATGAGGAGGGGAAAGAGCCGAAGTCTGGGTTTAGCAAGCTTGCAATAGGTTCTGGACACTCAAAGCGCCAGTACAGGCAGAGATCACCGTCATCAGGGAGTGGAGAAGAAAAGGAGAAAGAGAAGGAGAAAGACAGACATAAAAAGAGCCACAGAGATCAAGACAGAGACAGAGGGAGAGATAGAGATAAGGACAGAGACCGGAACAGGGGAAGGGAAAGAGAGGACAGACATGGAGGAAGACGAGATGACAGGGATAGAAGAAAAGAGAGGGACAGAGATCGAGGCAGAGAAGATGACAGAAACAGAGGCAAGGGAGATGCAGAGAGGGAAAACAGGCATGGTAAAAGGGAGAGGAGCCCCAAAGGAAGAGAGAGGGATAGAAATGGGGAAAGAGAGAAGAGGAGGAATTCAGATGAAGCCAAGCAGAAAGACAAATATCAGGAGGAGGAAAAGGAGAAAATTAAGGAACAAGAGAAAGAGAAGACGACAGAACCAGAAAAGAAAGAACACAAACAGGAAAAAGAAGATGAAGAGAGACCAGAAGAAGAGCAGAAAGAGGAAATGGAGCAGAAGATGAACAAATTTGTCAAGCGCAGCACGGATCAGACTGTGAGCTCGGCGAGAGACAGGTACATGGCCAGACAGATGGCCCGCTCAGCGTCAAAGACTTACATAGAGAAGGATGAGGACTGAGCCAATGCCACTGAATTCACTCAAACCAAATCTCAGTTTAGAGATTAAGGCTTGTTTGGGGGGTTTTTTTTCCAACAAAAAAATAAAAATCAACAAGGAGTTGGTTGCTTCTGTCAGTATTGGCTGACCTTCATACCCCTGGTACCTAAACACACTGGTTTTTGCTGAAGACCTTCATATTAAAAAAGGTTTTCTCTTCAACACTCAATAATGTTTTAAAATTTCAGGGCTCTGTTCATGGTAAATATTTTCAAAAAGGAGTAATGACATTTGTTGGGGACTATTTTCAGTTGTGGATATATACACAATTGGTACCATACTTTATATTAAACATTGAATCAGTGTATGTGGGACTGACTGATATTAAAGTACAGTGCCCATGCTTATTTTGGTTAATGAATGTGTCATGAAGTGCAATCTTGATATTTTTGACAAAAAATATGGAATGTTACAAATCCTGTAGACCCGCTTTACAGAAACACACCTTTATTGTCCCTCTTTGGGGACAATTTCTAATCACTCTTACTGATGAACATGCATTTTTACAGTATTTGTTAGTACAAGCCCCTGAAACAAACACACAGCAAACACCAGGGGCCTGTAAGCATGCAGTTAATACAGACAGTGGGAGGCAGAGTGATGGGCAGCCACTTCTGTGTGCGCCCCAAAATGAGCAACTTGTGGGGGTGGGGTGGGGGTGGCACCTTGGTCAAGGGAACCTCGGCAGTGCTCGGGAGGTGAGCTGACATCTCCCACTGCCAGCACACCCTCTGAAGATTGCTGGTCAGGAACGTGAATCAAACCGTCAATCTCAGATCATAGGTCACCCGTTGCCTCCCTGCACTGCAGTGCAGTGATTAGATTTAAACAGCAGAGTGTGCTCCTATACAATTCTATACATTGAAGGGTTTATCACTTTGAACAGAAACTTGTCAAACTGAACTTTGTCCCTGTTATGACATCACATAAAGGAAGGGGTGTAAATAGGACATTTTATCTCATTTGGTGAATTTGGAAGTTGGATGAATGGAAATATGTGAGTCCTCATTGTGATTTTGTTGAGTTCTTGTGTTCTTTCTATTGTAGTCAGTGATGACCTAATAAAATACTTTCTGGTCTGAATCATGTTTGTTTTTCAGTCTTTTGGTGTTAAAATGTGTGTCTAAGAACCAACGTTTCACAATTCCAGTTGCAATTTCTAAATTCTGCAAGGATCTTTGGCTCACAAAAATGTCTTGGTGCTTCATGGGATACATATACAGTATAATTCATCGTTAGGAGAAAGTGTTGGAATGACGGAACCCGGTCTCGTGTGTCAACTGCAGTTTAGCTGTACAGTAAAAATTGTATTACAGCTTTACAATTGTTGGTGTCTTTTTTTTTTTAATGACTTATTTAGTGATGGAATGTAAAGAACATTTCCTCAAGCACTTCAATGTACAGGTTTTTAATGTAAAACATTCAATGTGCTCAAAATGGGTGATATAAAAGAGTGCATGTAAAACGGTTCCTAGCCATTAGTTACAACAGTAACATGCAATAACACAGCTAATAAAGACACAGTAGCATGTGCGCATATGAGTGTTTATTTGATATTTATTTGCTTATACTGTCAATGTAACTTAGAAGAACCAATAAAAATGCTGGAGCAGATATAGGGTCAGATTCCTTTTTTTTTTTTTAAGTTTTGGAGCTCAGACTTTCACGTGATTCTTCTTAATTGCATTTAAAATGACAGCCTGTAACAATTGGTGGAAGGGAGAGGCATGTGTCAACAAAAATTCAAGCTTTGATGTAGATCTTGATAAAGAGGTGAATCCATGTTATTTTTTCTTCATGTAGCTCAATAAAAAACTAAGATCATCTTCAGATGCTGATCTCTTGCTGAAATTTAAAGCTAAATTAAAATGAACTGTTGGTCCCTTTTTTTTAGTTACCTATTTCCTCTGGGATTAATAAAGTATCTATCTATATACACGACGGGGATATTATTCAAAGATAGAAGAAAACATAGCCCGTTGTAACGTTCTGATTACAGCAATATATCCCTGCATTGCTCTAAATATTGGAGTTCTTCATGATGCATTGAAAAACTGCTTTATTCTAACATGTACAATGTGTATCTGAACAGATATTTGTGATGGCTTAAGGCATCATGGGTCATGTTTTGCATAGTGTTGTAGTACTGCATCCAAATACCGTTTGGTAGGTCGTTCAGTCAGTCGGTAGGTAGGTGCATAGATAGCACAGCACTTCTCCTTAGTCTTAGAGGTGTTCAGCTGCAACTCATTCCAGGGACACCACTCCACAGAGTCTGCCAGCCGTCTCCTGTACTCCCCCTCCTCACCCTCCCTGATGCCACGATCATTGTGCCATCTGAGAACTTCTGCATGTGGCTTCGATTCAAGTTGTACTGGAGGTCCATGGTGTAGAGGGTGAAGAAGAGGGGGTAGAGCACGATCCCCTATGGAGCTCCCATGCTGCTGGTCACCGCTGATAATAACTACTCTCACATTCGAATATACCATTTGCCTATCAACCCAAGCGTGATGGGCCCATCCCATACCACATCTGGAGACACATGCTTCAACATTTGGAAGTGAACCTGGAATTTAGAATTTAATAGTTCATCAGTAAATCAGCACAGGATGTCAAAGTGTACGTAACCGAGTATCAGTGCAAATAATAAAAATCAGTTTTGGTTTGCTGTTTTTCTGCTACTGCTATACTGTGAGACAAAAAGAGCTTCCTCTTGTGCTTCCTGACTTGTCAGTACATACTGTTTCAGTGAAACTTTCTGAGCCCT
Organism: Antennarius striatus; assembly: GCF_040054535.1. NCBI lineage: Eukaryota > Metazoa > Chordata > Actinopteri > Lophiiformes > Antennariidae > Antennarius > Antennarius striatus. Next base: position 16,298,050 of record NC_090788.1, read on the forward strand.
CTGGACACATTTTTACTTAAACACATGTCAGCACACCATGGTTTTTACTACCCGAGAGGAAATCTGCCTGCAAACTGCCAGCATTTCAGCAGCACCGTGCAAGGGTTTGAAGCCTATCCCACGGGGACTACAAAAGGTACAGTACATCATGAGCAAGCTGCAACGTCATACTATGGCCACGTTGAAAAACAACCAGTCACTCCTTTGGACAATTCAGAGTCAACAATTCACCTCTACTGTATGTTTTGGGCGGTAGGAGAAAGCTGGAGAACCCAGTACAAACCCAAAACACATTTAAAACCCAAAGGTTTGGTTTCACTGCATAATCTTTTAAACGTGATTTAAACGTGATACACTTTGACTCACTACATGTCACAATCAGAAAGCAACTGATGGTTCTAAACGCTGGTGACTCGCAGCACTGAACCCCTTTCATTTTCAGTGCTGTTTGTTATGAATGTCTGAATTTAAGATAATGTTAGTAAAATTTGGACCTTTAAGATTCTAAAAATAAAAGTATGGTAATTGAATAAATAAAAAAAATGTCAATGCATAGGCAATTGGAAAAACATTAAACATAGAAAAATTGATCAATGCTGTCTATGTAAAAAGTATTGTTGACATAAGAACAGCTCTTATTGTGATCGCTCAACAGTCAAAGAGACAGTTTAACATAACATAAAAAAACAGGTACAACAGATTGGGACGCACCAATCTGTTGGTGCGTCCCAATCTGCAGTAAACCTTGTACTGCACTGTGTGCATTGTTCTTTCTTAGTGCAGAATAGAAATGTGGTTTTAAGCTGCATAGTTGATGATTGATCAAGCTAAGCCAGATGGAAATTCCTGTTCTACTGGAACTGTTCTGTTCTTCTTTGATTTGAGCATTAATGTTCTTTAGGGTCACTGACAATTCATTGAGTTCGTTCTCGAGAACAATCTAGTTGCTTGCACATTTAATAAAACAGCTATAAACACCAACAAATTTTTGCTCACAGTTGATAAACTTCACTTGAAGCAGAGTTCCAGAAGTCTGGGGCAGGATGTTGTGTGTTCATTGGGTTCAGTGTGGTTCTAAGTAGTTTGTTTAATTGTTAACTACACAACTCTGATTGTTCCAATGCTGCAAAAATCCATGCTTTATTAAAGAGTCAGTCATTTAACCCTTCTGTTCTTGTAAAACACATTTCATCTTTTTCTATCAAGAATGTTGTTAATTTCATCTGTTTGCCATGAATTTCCATGGCTTTGTTCGCAAATGGAATATGGACAAATACAATAAATGTAGAGATATTTTTTGAATTAAATGTGTGTTTAGTTGAGCTTTTGTATAGCCTTTGATGATCCCAGCCAAAGGAACACTCCTCTTCAACTACCTCAAGGGAACCTATCTCAAATAAAAATTTTACCCCGTGGGAGCCACGCCTGTTGGCGGCTGTCAAAAACAACCACAACATTGTTTCAGTGATTTATGCAACTTTCCAGGATCTCTGGTATGTGAAGCTCTACAGTGGCATGACAGCTGGATGATATGTTCAGCTCAGTTCACTAAGGCCTACAGCCCATAAATAGAACCCAAGAACCTGAGTTGATAAAATAGAAAATAACCTTATGTGATAGTGTTTGTATTATTTGGAATGTATTAGGTGGTATGAAGCAGCCAGTTTTGAGTACACTGAACTAACAGAAAATAGACTCACCAGGAATTTTGATTTCACTACATGTCTTATGGATTCCAGAAATTGCTTTTCGATTAATTCTGTCCAACTCTGGGTACACTGCACAAGAGCTACATTTTCTCATGATGTCAAGTTAAATGTTGTGCATTAATGACAAAAATATATGTACAGTAGTTTTCATATCATAATTTAATCTTGTCAGTGTCATGATTTGACATCTGTCTTTTTACATGGGGAGATTGTTATACTAACCTCTGTCTACATATTTCAAAGAAACTTAACATGACTTTAAAATGAGGTCGCACATTTCATTGATCATTGTTTTAAGTGGCATGAGGGGCCAATAGGGGCCTGTCTCAATGTGCCATGATGTCAATGTGGATAAATTAGCAGCAGGATTCCATTTTCAGTCACACAGCATTGGGATTTGTACCAGAATTCAACTTCACAGGTAAATATTACACATAACAAGTTGTGAGAATCTGAGAAAACCATTCACTATTATGCAATTAACACTTAATATATACTTAAATGTTTTAAATATCTGTTTTTTGCCGCCTGTAAAGTGTGTTTAATAATATTGAAGAAGACACTGTTGTTATCCTTATAAAAGTTCAAATATGTTAAATTTGTACTTCAGTACAATACATACGGTACGTAAAAATATTTGAAAGGCTTGGTCACTCAACCAATTTTAAATGCAGCAGTAATAATATCTAGTATTTTAACAAATTTATCTGCACAAGATCCCAGACTGTCACATATCAGTAGCATCAAACTCATGAGCTGGTAGTCAGGTGATGTAGTTGTCGTGCTTTTCATATTTCCTGGTCCTGCCACACTGACTTTATCCTTTGAAACTGTTGCCAGGCTTACTTTACAGGTTGGTTGTGTATTTCCCCTTTCACAATTCATATCAGTTCTCTTTACTGTTCAATCTTTCCTCCAAACAGCTGGCTGGTTGCTGTATCTTTTATTTCAGACATCTCTACCATTGCTCTTCAACATGACCTGTGTGAAGATGATTCACTCCCTCTATGAAGACGGGTGTGAAGGAAGCCCCTCTAACCCCGTCAGATTTAAAGGTCAGGACTACATGCAGCTCAAGAAGTCTCTCCTCAGTCAAGCGAACAAATTTGAAGATGAAACTTTCCCAGCAAATTCAGACTCCCTGGGAAAACTTGAGGATCTCACACCTGAGCAGCTCAAAGAAGTGGAGTGGCTTAGACCGCATGTAGGTCGATCTGTTCATTGTCAAACATTTGTGAATAAGTAGGGGTTTAGAAAAGATTCAAGCGTCTCTCACTTTTTAAGGACCTTAACCCTGACCCATCATTCATTGAGGATGGGACGTCCAGACTTGACTTCAAGCAAGGAGATGTTGGTATGTAAGTTGAAGAATTCTGAATATTCTCGTAATCTTTGGTGTTTACATGTGATTACCGGTAAAGTCAAACACAAAGCAAGAAGCCTTTCAAATCATGATGTTAAGATTTGCTTTCAGATCATGTTATAGTGCTGTTGCCTGTAGGAAACTGCTGGTTTCTCTCATCTATCGGGGCGTTGACTCTCCACAACGGGCTGGTGGCACAAGTCGTGCCTCATGATCAAAGCTTCAAGAATGACTATACTGGGATATTTCACTTCAGGGTAAAGCAGCCTTCTAATTAATTTCATTCAAAATCTCCTTTTGATGTAACAATATTTGTCTTACACATTTATTCCCCATTTGTCCAGTTTTGGAGATATGGAAAATGGGTGGATGTTGTCATTGATGACTTGTTACCAACACGGAACAGTGAACCTGTGTCGGTTTCATCCAGGTCTCAAAAAGAGTTCTGGGCCCCCCTGCTGGAGAAGGCGTATGCCAAGTATGTAATGAATTCTGCACACTGCAGACTTACACAACATCTGTTAAGCATGTCAAAACCCCAGGCCACATTTATATTTATTCTTATTTCGATAATCTGGACACCAGTCTTTATTTCATTCCCTTGTTTTAGCTGCAAATGTTTCATGTCTACAAATTTCACGTTCCTTTTTTCAAGCTTGATAAATCTTTAAGGGTGACGCTCACAAGTGTTTCTTTATATTTTTTTGCCTCAGAATTTGTGGATCCTATAAAGACATGATTGCAGGAAACCCACCAGAAGCTTTGAAAGACTTTGGTGGGGGTGTGCACATGAACTACAAGCTGTGCAAAGACAAGTCTGACCTGTGGGATGTCATGTACAGAGCCATCGAGTCCAAAACTATGATGGGCTGTGGTACTTTTACAGGGGTAAAAGAATGAATGGTGTCTAACTACTTGGGGGACATGGAGATTCATGATCTGCTTCAAAGTGGTCAAATGTTTCTGTTTCAGGACAAGGGGAAAGAGATCTACAAAACCTTTGGTCTGGTGGACGGTCATGCCTTCGCTGTGACAGCAGTCAAGCAGGTTTGATCCTCCTTGCCTTTTTAAATCAAATATTATGTGTCCTAAAATGGAAATATAATTTAACAAATGTAATTCTCTATGATTTAATCAGCTTGAGATCGACAGTGACAGTATAAAACTGGTCAGAGTCTGGAACCCCTGGGGTGAGAAAGAATGGAATGGAGAATGGAGCGACAAGTAAGGGACTCTGTGGCTGTGAAATAATGATTGTCAACAACATGCTGTTTTCTAGCTGAGGGTACAGCCCTCAGAGAATGAACCACAACCAATGATGGTCTGTGCTACAGGTCAGGGGTCTGGAACACTGTATGCGATCAGGACCGTGATGAGTGTCTGAAGCAGCGCAATGATGGGGAATTCTGGTGAGACAATCAAAAAAATTGACTGAAAAAACTTAAACTTCCCCTTCAATATGGTGTTGTATGTCATTTGGACATACTGTGTGTCATTTTTTGAGGTTTGTTTCTAGTAAAGCATGTGCCAGAATCACAACATGGGGAACAAGTGTTATCTGTAGGGTCTGAACTACATTGGCAGCTAAATGAAGAAACATTTTAACACATCTGTAGAACACTAATAACATGGCTAATTAAAGTAGTATGTGGGACAGTCAGATTGGACCCTGAGGCCTTCAACGACTGCACGTTATTTTGATGAATTCCCTGTTGTGGTTAGTCACTCTCAACAATGGAACCTCCATAAGTGAAGACATACTCCTTAACCACAAATAATCATTTAAGTTCTGACCTTAATCCCTGTTTGTAGGATGAGTATGAAGGACTTTTGTACCTATTTTGAAGAACTGGACATCTGCTGCGAAAGCCCCAACTTTATAAGTGGTGATGAAGGAGAATGGAATTGTTCTCTGAAAGAAGGCCGTTGGGAAAAGGATACATCTGCAGGGGGCTCCGACAGTCAGTCAGGTGAGATTTCACAAGCCGATTCCTTAATTATTGCTTTATTATTACATGTTTTTATCTTGTATAGCCATAAATTGACTAACCGGAAACACAACAGAAGGTTTGGGACAACAGATACCCAATGTGTCGGAGTTAGGTGGGGTTTGTTGTTTGTTGAAACAGGACCATTTGTACTATTTACAAAAAATAAAGTAACATAAAAAGGAAAAGATGGTAAGAAGTTATCACAGTTATAAAGTGTTATAACCAGTATACTTCTCTTCTCAGGGGAGTTCTGGACAAATCCACAGTATCGCCTGACGGTGAGGGAGGGAGAGGAGGAGTGTGAAGGAGCCAAGAACGTCTTACTCTCTCTGCTGCAGAAGCCTGATGAAGAATATCGCAGCAAACTCAAATACCATTCCATTGGGTTTACCATCTACAGGGTCAGTGATGTGTTCATGGGTGTCTGTACCTTAGTTTTGAATAAAGATACACAGAGGATCATTATATTATGTAAGAAAAGTCTCTAATCTGATCTCTTCATCCTTTCTGAACAGGTGCCAGAAGAGGTAAAAAACAAAATCATCTGTGTTTCAAATATTATCATGGCTTCTGTCAATCCTACATATATAGTATGTGTAAAGGGAAATATTTTTTATAAACATTGCAGGCACCAAGAGGAAGACTTCCACAGTCGCTCCTGCAAGATGAGGAGCCACTGAAGGTCAGCGAGTTCAGTGAGTCGAGAGAACTGATAGAGTTTCACAGCTTGGAGCCGGGAGACTACTTGATAATTCCTTGCACATATGAACCAAATCAGACCGGAAGTTTCATTATCACAATCTACTCCAAGGTGGAGGCTGAGATTGAGTGAGAATATCTGCAAAGCAACTGATGGAAAACAATTATCAGGGTGTTGGGGCAATTTATGATTCAACTAGCTAAAGTCCATCTAGTTACACATTTACTCATAATTCAAATAAACATACACTTCAATCATGTATGATCATTTTTATTTGTGCTTTTGATAATATGAAGTGAAACTGCCATTTGAGCAGATTTGTCAAATACATGATCCAGTCACAAGTTAGATGTCCTGTGCATAAAAACGTGCCCTTGTGCTTTCAGTTGCAGTTTAAAAAAAAAGTTAAACAGGATTGAAAGGATTTACATCAAATCACACAGGTTTGCTGGTATTTTGCCATAATGTCTTAAATCTCCATCATGCACAAATAAAATCTGTACACTGATTAAGTACTTAGCACCATTAGAATGTTTGATCACCCATAAAGCAAGGTATTTCAGGACTTGAGAAAAGTGGACTGGGCTTGAAGTGGCTCATGGAACGTCATCTTCAAATGTTCACATTACAACAGGAAGATAAATTCAGAGCAAAGGGAGACCTCTTAAAGGTTAAATCTTAAGTGATTACACTTGTTTTAAAACTGGAACCAAATCCAGTTGTATCAGTCAACTTTGCTAAATGGTACCATATACTGTATGTACAACATACAGCACAGATGAAATTAGTCCTCCCAGACCCACACAGGCAGTAAAAAAAAACATGGAAGAACCACTCTAGCGGGAGATGAGCCACTGCAACAGCACCCAACAGATTAAATCTTTGAATTACCTTAAACTGGATGGTGACTCTACAAAGAGGAAGATCACACACATTTGCTCCATTTGTAAGGGAACTAAAATGTAGTATATCTTGATAACAACCTGCATACAGTGGAGGACGTTACTTCAATTTCCATGCTAGTTTAACATTGAGAAGGCTAGGTAGTAAATGTAACGACGTACACCCTGCTGTGTTTTGTCTGCATCTCTTGAGGTTCAGGGAACTACTTAACTCAAACTTGTTATGATTAGAAACTTCTGTCAACCCTTGAATTTGCCTCATCTCACATGGAGGCTCAAGAAAAAGGCAAGACAGATTTCAGGTTTGAAGGTCTTTTTGTTCTTTATTACAATTGTAAAGCATTTCATTGCTCCATCTTTTATAAAGTAGCTCCAACAAATGTTGACGTCCGTCTTTAGACCGTTGTCCCAAGTCCTCTTGTTAAATGGCATTCCAGGTAAACTCCTTCGGTACGATTAGCTGGTCCACAACTAAATAAGGAAAATCCAGAGTTCATGTTTTGTTAGACATTTTGTAGTCAGAAATAAAGCTAACTGCTCTTTGCACTACAGTTTGATAATTACCCTTTCTAATATTCCCCTGCAGATTTCAGGTGATGAGATCAAACTTTTCACAGGAATTCTGCAATAAAAGGGAGTGAAAAACTCACTGGATGGGCACTTTTAGAAAAACAACCTTCCAGAAATACATCTTTTAAGACTCAGAAAATTGGATAAAAGTCGTCAGTTGTCGCATCTGACGGCACTTCCTATTCCAGGATTTCATCATTGACCAGGCCTCTAAAGAAGCCACTTAACTCCAGTGCAAATAAACTTTTCAATCACCCCACTGTAAGGTCAATCAAGTATCAAAACTCAAAAATTTGGGGGGAGGGTAAAACAGCGCTAGGTTGAATATTACCATATCCATTTAATAATCTATGGCACTCATGTTCACTGAGGGCCACATCAGCATAATGGCTGTCCTCCAAGGCCAGATGTAACTAAATGTAATGTAAAATAAATGTAACTACTCCTGAATGTTTAATAACTGAATAATTTATTCAAGTTACAAACATTACAGTTACACAGAAAAAACGTGTTGCTTATTTGTTATATCATGTTAAATCATGGCTGAAGCAAACACGCTATTCCTTCAAGTTAATGTCAAAAAATATTGTTTGTGACGCTTAATCAAATTATTAAGATTTCTGAAGTGTGATATTGGCTGTGTACACAAACTTCCAGAGCTATCGTAGTTTACAGTGGGGAGAGATTAAATGCTTATTTGACCACACTGGAAACAAATTTTAAAAAAATCTTAAACAACTTACAAGAACCATATCAAAGACTAGCTGCCTCACGCTGTAACACGAATAACCATCTTTTAGGTGACTCCTCAGTGACCAGCTCATCCTTAAAAAGACAAAACAAATCAGTGAAAAACTAGCAACACTTTAGTCAATTTTGAACATTTTCTGTAATTGCATTCAGAAAACCAATTATCACCACTGAACAATCTGTCGGTAATTCCAGCTGTTTCAGTTTAGGCATCATCACAACAAAAGCAACCAGTTTAAAATATGATAGCGACAAAAAAAATACGATAAACATACCTTTCATTCATCTCTGCTCATTGGCAGGTGTATTTTCCAACAGCTACAAAAGGAAAAAGACATGATTTATTTTGCGCTACATTTAAGGCTCTCACAAATGATAACTGTTCATCTAAAATGTTCAGAAAACCGAGATTCACCACTGAATAATCTGCCGGTAATTCCAGCTATTTCAGTTTATATTTCATCAACACACTCCTTAGCTGCGGCTTGTTACTTCTATATGCATCGAATCTTACCATGCCAGTGCTGCGTTTAGATTTCATCTTCGGTAAACACACCGCTATCCAGCCTGTAAAAGAAAATTATCTACTTTGATGACAAGATTGATCACAGATGAAGATGAAGAAGTACAGATGAACTGTACTTTGACGCTCAGAGCATTGATCATAAAGCATCGTCAGTTATCGCATCAGACGGCGCTTCCTATTCAGTTTTCATCACTGTTATAACTGCACTATGTCACTCCACAGGGAGTTTGCTTCACCGTCAATTACCTCATGCAAACTTGGTAAGACCTCCTGTGTACAGGCAGCACTGATGTCATGCGGACTGTTAACAAAGCTTCGTTTCACCTATGGATAAAAAAAAAAATCATGTGTTCATAACTTTTCTTGAAATGGGTCACAAAGTAATAAGGACTAAATAACACTCAAAACTTCTGACAGATCGTTGTTTTGAACGCACATTTTTGAACATCTAACAGATGATTTACAACTTGCACGAACATGAAATTATTTTGGAGGCTAGCAGGAAAAAAAATCCTACCTCCATTATGTTCCGTCGGTCCCACGTGGTCCGTCAGGAAAAGGCTAACGTAAGGCTCTGGTGGGGAAAAAAACATTTTGAATTAGTTCATAAAACATCACATGACATTCTAAGGGCGTTTCTTCCGCGCTGTTTTATTTTATGAACACACAATGTTAATTAAAACAGCTGTAAACGTGTCGTTCTCCTCACCTACTGGTAAATTCAAAAGGAACGTGCGAGCTTTCGTCGACGTTTTTATACGAAATGTCGCAGGAAATACGTCACGAGTCCTCAGTCGCTCTGCAGTCCCCATAAAATGACGTAGAGAGTCTCTGGCGCCTCCTGCTGCTCCGGAGGGTAAAGTTCATGATTCACTGACGGGGTTTTCGCATTCCGTTGCTCATCAGCAACACGTTAGAACTCGTCGCTGCCACACGGTGGCGCTGTTCTCGTTACTGATGCCGTGGACGTTCATTACCATCGTGTTGGTTCGGATCGTCAGGTCGTGTTTGTGTCATCTGGGTTTGTGTTCTCGGTAGACTTTGATATCACGACACGTCTTCGGAACTTGAAGCCTTTTCCCGCATTTTCACACCCTACAGTTTCAGGTAAAGTTCTTTAAGTCATTCAAAATTTTAATTTTGAGGTGAGACGTCAGTAGAAAATGTTTTTTTCATGTTAAAAAATACTTAATTTGTCCAGATTGTAATAGAACCACCTCATACATGACCGACAACTTGATCAATGGAAAACATCTCTTTAGAAAAGATGTTTTTGGGTTATATAGTTGGGTTAAATTACAACAGCACACTTAGATCTTGTTTTACATCTAAAATTTTCCTCTATGTTGATTCATGTTAAATAAGTTTCCTGCGTTTTGAGCAGAACATATGTTTTACTGACCCAAAGAAAGCCAGTATTTTAAATGTAATTGCTCTGTTTCAGAAAAGGTTAAAAACATTTTCTGTGTCTTTTTCTCATTGTGTGGAAAGTGGTGAAAAAAAGTGCGATAAAGGTGAATGAAGTGTGGTGTGTGTGAGTGTGTGTGTTGATCCTCTGCAGCAGCATGTTGTCACCTGTGAAGAAAGACCGTAAAATTACTCACCTTCCAAAGGTGAGTAACACACACACACACACACTCTCATACACACACACACACACACACACACACACACACACACACACACACACTACAGTTACCACTGTTACAACTGCCGGCTGACTTATTGAGCATATCAAATGTTATGATATTGAAAACACGTTTGTGATGTTTGACTTTATTTGCAGTATTTTTGTCCCAATGCCGCGCTACACACCAAAGACAGCTTCCACCCACAGGTGAAGGCCGTCTGTGAGGCACAGAAGACAGGCACAGTCAAGTAAGACCACAACGTGAACCCAGTACACACCGGCTGACTCACTGAAGGACTTAATAGAAACAAAACAACACACCTCTGCAATACACCGTCAAAATATGTTTTTAGTGATGTCGCACAAACCCTCCATTGAAATCCACAGAATGAGCCAAATTCAACTTCTAACCATGAAAGAAAACAACTTGTAACCAGGCATTTCTTGTTGTTTGTAGTTTTGCGGGGGGAAAAAAAAACTGAAATAATGTTTGAGATTGGTTCCAGGAACAGAACCAACTCCGGGATGAGCAAAGTCCAAGTAATCATGATGGAAACACAAACTAAAAATAACATTAGACCCAAAATAACAGAAGGCACCACTTCATGTTATGACACATGTATGTACTGTACAAAGTTTATGAAAAAGAAAAATCTAATTGGTTTTCACCAGGTCACAAAATCCAAGATATAAAAAGAGAATTCCCATACTCAGATTCACGTGGATGATCGTGTGTTAAAAGTCACAATTAAATAAAATATCTTTAGAACTTTGAATCAGATTATATTATTTTCACAAAGAGACAACAAACCAACACATTAAATGAACCACAGAGATAAAGTGGAATAAGACACAGGTCTGTGCATTTGTGTCTGTGTGTGTGTGTGTGTGAGGGGGTGTAAATAAATATTGAAACTTGAACAAATAATCATTTTAAAAAGATTTTTCATATTTTACCGAACAAAATTTAAGTTGTGAGATCAAAGTTATTACTTTTGATTCATCCTCCAATGGAGGAGCAGACTGAAGAACATTAAAGGATCAAATTTAAATGGTTCTTATTGAGAATGTAAACTTTAACAAGGGGCTGTGAGGCATTATATTAAAGGTCTTGACTAGTGTCAAGTTCCCCAAGTCGTATGCAATGCGTTCTGCATGCTGTTTCAACCTGTTTTGACAGCAGTGGTTTTATCTTGACAGCTACAATATTGCCAAGGTCATTGTGGTGGGAGATGTCGCCGTTGGGAAAACCTGCCTGATCAGCAGGTAAGAATTTTTTTCATGAATCTGAGTTCAGATGGCTGGGTGGCTGTTTTTAGATGTTATTCAATCTGTTTCCAGTTTGAAATGATTTTAATGCTTGTTGCCTGCAGCTGCAGTTCGTGTCAGCACTGATACACAGATTAACTGTGTAAATGTATTTTCCATTAATCAATAACACGTAGAAGTTTATCCACGCCTAATTCATTCCGCATGTTTTCTCATACGCTGCAGCTGATGTGTGTCATCAGTACACACAGCAGCTGCAGCTGCTGTATTTATTAAATATGATGTATGCATTTCATGAAAAAAGGCATGTACTGTATGTGTTGAAAATGAAAGGAGGGATGCATGTGGAGCAAAACCTTTTCCTGTTAATTGTGGAAATAATTGTTTGGTGAAATAATAATATGAACTCTTGTTCCCTTGTTCCTGTGAGGTTTCGTAAGGGTGTGTTTGATAAAAACTACAAAGCAACCATCGGCGTGGATTTTGAGATGGAGCGCTTTGAGGTGCTCGGTGTCCCCTTCAGTTTACAGCTGTAAGTACGTTTCCATGTGCGACAGAAAAACACTCACTCCGCAAACAGATGACTAAACTAAACCTACACAACTTCCGTCTGATGAATGAAGCAAAATTCAATTTTCACTGTCGATGGTTATTATACTTGACAACATTCTTTTGATTTAATTAGCTTAGTGCTTCTCAGTTGGCCTCAGGTTTCCTCCACTGAGTTGTCTTTGGTCATTTAATAGCACATGAGTTGAATTAAATTTATTTTTAGGTTAATTTCATCTGTCGATAAACTCCATGAGACACATAATGACTGCTGAAAGCCAGTGAGCCTCCCAGTGAAGCTAAGCCAGTTTTATTTGTAGAGAGAGACTAACTTCTTAAACCAAAACTAAATTAAACTAAAGGTGCGTCTGATGTATTTCAGGTGGGACACAGCCGGTCAGGAACGCTTCAAATGCATCGCTTCAACATATTACAGAGGAGCACAAGGTGAGTCTGTTTAAAGCTGCTCACATTGATTTGAAATGAATGGACAGAGTTGTCTGACTAGTGGAGTGGCTGCTCTTGTGTTCATGTTCCCACAGCCATCATAGTGGTGTTTGACTTAAGCAGTGAGAGCTCTTTGGCACACGCCAGGTAAGACATACCATAATATGAATCAGTTATGATGTCATTGACGTGTTACTTGAAGGCGTGTCTGTGTGTGTCTGTGTTCGTAGGCAGTGGCTGGAGGACGCCATGAAGGAAAACGACCCGTCCAGCGTTCTCCTGTTCCTTGTCGGTACCAAGAAGGACCTCAGTGTAGGTGCAGGTTAAAAAGAATGACTTAGATCGAAGACGAGCTTAAGAACTTCATTAACCGAGTAAAACAGTGAAAATGATTTCTAACTAGGTTGATAATAGGAAAATAATAATGAGTTTATATGTTCATTTTTATACACGTTTGAATACTGTGATGTTATAACGTATTTTAAAATGATATAAGAACAGGAGAAGTGGTCCATTTGTGGTACCTAAGTAATGATTATTAAAATACTTGCTGATCATTCTTATTTTGTTTTCTGTTACATTGAAGAAGGGATCAGCCTGTTAACGTGCGAGCAGTGGTTGAAGCTTTTTGTTCCATGTTTCTTTCCCCTCATCCATTCTGTGTTACTCCTCAGTCACCGGAGCACTTGCACCAGATTGAGCAGGAAGCCATCAAACTGTCTGAGGAAATCAAAGCGGAGTACTGGGCCGTGTCGGCAAAGTCAGGTAGGAGCCAGGCTGCCTTTCATTTCCTGCTTGGTCCTCTCTGTGTCTCACTGAACTCTTTCCTCTGTCTCATAATTCCAGGGGATGGTGTGAAGGACTTTTTCTTCCGTGTGGCATCTCTGACTTTTGAGGCCAGCGTTTTGTCTGAGCTCGAGAAAAGTGGTTCGAGACACGGTGACATCATCAGTGAGTCCTTTTGCTCAGTAAAGACTTGAGGGCAGCAGTGTGTTTTGTTCAGTTACTGACTATTTAATTCTAATATTTCAATATCTGGACTTAAAAAAAAGAATTTAATGTTAAAATGTTGCTGAAACAATATCTGTGAGGCTCTTTTAGTTTTTAAACCTTGGGTTGCTTCATTCCTGTTGGTTGGCAACAGTTTATCCTTATTGTATATGTGTGGGTTATGATTGATTCTCTAAATGTATTTTTTTTGCTTCATTTTCTAGTGCTTGCTGTTGACAGGTGCAGTAAAAAAAAAAAAAGTGTCAAAGTGGATACAGAAATTGGTTCTGATGACTATCCTGTCCCTCGTATCAAATTTTGTTCCTGGAGCATAATTCAAAAACCATCATCCTGTTTATTTCTTTCTTCTTCTTTTTTTAATATTGATTTTCCTGTTGAATGAAGTCCAGGACGGATTGAGTCCACTGAATGGACACTAGTGGTGACCTGTAAAAAGACTTTCTCTGGAATATCTACAACTCTATCTAATGGTCAAGTTCTCAGTAGTGATGTAATGTTATCATTATGACAGGCTTGGTTTATTTTTTATTTTTATCTCTCAGATGTGGCTGAAGCGTGACAATCATTTGGTCTGTTTTATAGATGCAGACATTGCTCCGGTCTCTGCTCTGTGACTCTTGCATATTGTACACATACAATTAGTGGTTGCAGCACAGTGTTGCAGTGACCTCACAACAAGAAGGTTCTGGGTTCGATTCCTTTCTGTGCAAAGTTTGCATGTTCTCCCCATGTCTGCGTGGGTTCTCTACGGGTTTTCCACGACCCCAACTTCCTCCCACTTCCGAAAACACGCAGGAGAATTGGTCACATTGTTTTCCATAGGTGTGTGTTCGTTTGCATTTGTGTTTGTTTGTCTTTTGTGTGGCCCTGTGATGAGCTGGCATCTTATTCGGGGTGTACCCTACTGTTCACCTGTGGCCAGCTGGGATCGTCTCCAACAGACCCGTGACCTTCAGGGTGAATAAGCGACTGTAGATGATTGTGATCTTTTCATCTTCAAGAAGATGGATGTACATTTAATGGTCAAAAGTTACTCATTTTTTTGTTGTAAAAAAGTCAGATATTTAATATCATGTTAAATGATATTAAATATCACTACCAGAGTTTCTACTGGAGATGCAAATCTTTAGAAAAGAAAAAGTACAGTACAAGCATTTTTTATTTTGTGTTTCACACAGGACTCACAGACAACACAGAGGCCAATCACACACCCATGAAGGAGAAGTCCAAGTGCTGCTGATGAGAGAGAACGAACCATCAGAATACTTCTAACCTGGAAACGACACCCCCCCCCCCGAGGATGTTCAACTGCAACAAGGACTAGAACCTCATGTTGTATCTGTGGTGATCTGGAGGCGACCTGAGAGCTGGTTTGACATGAAGAAATTTTGAAGTTGTGGCTGTAAACGTTCTGCCAGCAGAATGACAGACTGTCCTCTGAGGAATGCTTGTGTGACAATAAAGCTTTGTGACAAACCTGCACTTCATAAGCAAAACGTCAGTCCGTCTACGCAATGTAATACTTCTGTCTTGGAGGAAACGACAGTGCGTTCTTATTGGTTTCCTTACTTGCCTGTCATGTGTTTATGCTGCTAATGCGATGCATACGCCAGCTCCCATGACCGCAGTCATACCCAAAACAGATCCAGCTCATCTGACATCAGGGTCCTCATGACATTGAAAATGGAAGGTCTGTTAGCTGAGACAGAGGAGCAGGAAGTCACATCGCATTTCTTTCCTCAGTAGAGTCACCTGACTTCAGGAAAGGTGGAGTAAGAGTATTCTTAATCCTTTCATATGTACTTGTCTCATATTTAAATGATGTGCAGTACATAAATTGCAGGCTTTAGTTTGGTCTTGTAAATGGATCATCTTTTTTGAGTGGGAAAACCCTTTCTGGAATCAGAATAACTGATCATGTTTTTACTGCAAAAATAACCAAGAATGCAAACACACACACACACACACACACACACAAGAGTCGGTGTGTTTCCCGAATCAGCACGAACAAGACTCGTGTATAACATTATAATATGAACACTTTTATTAAAGGGATCACAGGTAGAAAAGGTCATCAGCAGTGCCAGAGACATCAGTCCTCCTCTATCAACAACTACTTCCATGAACCAACCACAGCCTCTCTGAGAAAGATGCAATATTTTTAAATCTGGCAAGAGATGAAAAATCAAGTTGACTCAAACTGTAATTATTTTAAAACAATATGCATACTATGGGACTGTGGTACTTTGCACACTGCAATATGAAGCACACCAATGCATCTCAGCGCAGCCGTTTTGTACTGTGGCGGAGGCTTAGCCTAGAAAACTGAAGTGTTTATCAAGAGGGACGCTGCCGCTGACGATTAAAGACATTCCATTGCGTTTTTGACGATATATTCATTCTACTGAAATAGCTGCGTGCACTCGGAATTATTATACATATGAACACAGTGGGAAGTCAGTTGGTTAGCATCTTCTGCTGATAGCGCTAGACATTTCAACTCTACAACACTGAAAATGTCTTAGTAAGTGGCGATACTGTCAGAGCGTTAGCGGTCAGGTGGCAAACATCATCACTCCATGTCAAAAATGAAATACTTACTGAACCTCTAACATTTAAGATACAAGAGACTCCATCTAGGGTCAACGTTTTGAAGAATGACCCTCAGACAGTGAAATAGGACGCTTGCTCAGCTCAGCTAAGTACTTGTTTTACTTGTAAGGTCCTGTCATTAAAATTACTTTTTTTTTTTAAAATGTGAACAGACTTCTGCCCTGCAACAGGACGCAGAAGAAATCATTTAAAAAACAAAAAACAATTGCCTCACGTTTAGCAGATCAAGTTCAGATAGGTCAAGATTGGAAGTCAACAATACATTAGAGGCTATCTACAGCCGGCAAAGCACAGTCAGATGATCACAACACAGTGAGTGATGGGAGACAGACACCGAGCAGAGATTCATGTTTCACAACCCAAATGAAATGAAGGTCTCCCCTTGAAGAAGTTTCTAGCTCCATCCCTCACACGAGCCATCACGTTGGCGTGTCTAGGCAATCAAAAATGTTCTATTTTGACAGACGTCCCAGAAAGATTGAATTCAAAGTCACTTGACTTCTGTTCAGGGATTGAAGATGTTTCTCGTTTTCTGACTGCTGGAAGTTTCAAATATTTAAACTCTTGTGAGGTCAAAAGTTGACTCACTGGTTATTATGGGTCATTACCATCGCTGAAGACACTAGCGGTTTGTGTGTAATGGGACGTCATGCTAGATGTTAGCGTTATTATATCTCACTTGATTCCCAGTTTGAATGGTTAATAAATGTTCTGGCAAACCTGTGTTTTTCAACATCTCAGAAAATTGACTTTTCAAGTGAAAATAATAAATGTAACAAAGAACATAACGTTATTCTAGGAAACCACTTGTGTTTGGTGACGGTAACAACCCATAACAGGGGTTTTGTGTCAACTGTGACTGTAATGATGTTAAATGTGCAAGCAATGTCACAATAGAAATATCTGTATTGCCCATTTCCAACATTTCCAAACCACGAAAAGAAGTCGAGTTGTTGCAGAATCAAAATTGGATAATTATCATGACAATCTATACCAACATTTCAATAAATGTTAAAGATTGTGCTAAGAATCAAAACAAAAAAAGTAGCAGACTTCATTTAATTTGAAGTGTTTCATATAAAAATGACATTTGTTGATTGCCTAGGCAAGATCCTTTTTCAGCAGCTCCTCTCAAAAACCAAACAGAATGCTGGAAAAGCGACTTAGAATCTACCTCGGCAAACGGAACATTGATGCAAATAAAAACCGACCGCAAAAATAAAAATAGAACAGCTTGTCTTTGTAGGTCCATATCCTATATGTAACTGCTGTCAGACATTTCAGGGTTGTTGTTTTTTTTTGACATTGTACTGCTTTTTTGTAGGTTATATACAGTGTGAATCTGAATATACAAAATACTATGCAGTCGCAGCTGGAGGTGGAACATTAGGTTGAGATGGGCAGACAAGAGGACAGGAGGAGGGGAGGGAGCTGCAATGAACTACTGAGACCGAGGAAATGAAGTAAATGAAGGTTTAATTACCAGAACTTCCTTGAAAAGAACTTATGAATGGTCAGGCAGCTAAATGAGTGATTTTCAACTACTGGTCAACAGAAAACGGAAGGGTTTATCCAAATGAAGAAGCAGTACAAAGTATAGAGCTAAGTAGGGGCGGGGGGTATGGTAACACCCCCTGCTTATCCTATCGGTCCATTTCATCCAGCAGAGGCGTGGCATCGCCAGCAATGGACATTGGCGTGCTTTCGATCATGGGACTGGGCGACGGTCTGGGCGTCATCCTTTGGCCTTTCTTCCGGCCTTGCGCCTCTTTCTCCCTCAGCCACTGCTCCGCCATCTTCCCCCAGTCCACCGCAGAGCTGCTGCTGCCACTGGGCCTGCAGGGAGGGGGCGAGAGAAGGGCCGGCATTGGTGCAAATACAGTGATGGGAAAAAATATGGAGCAAAAGGCGGGGCTGCAGTTTGCATTGTTTGTGGCGCCATCTAGTGGCAGAAAAAGTGCACTAGACAGTATGAAGGTGCACCGGACACCTTCATACTGTCCAGTGCACCCACACGCACCCACACACGCACACACTTACTTTTGCTGCTGCTGAGGCGTCCGTCCTCTGGATGAAGTGGAGGACGATGGCGTACCCGACGAGTGGCCACTGTGGTTGTTGCTGTGATGGCCGTGGTGGCTGTGGTGCGACACGTGGCTTCCATTTGGGTGGGCGTGTGAATGAGAGTGCGAGGACTGAGGGGTGGAGCCGGGGTACTGTGGCGTGCCCAGAGCCTGCTGGCTCGGCGTGGTGTAGGAGTAGCTGGGCGTCATTAAGGGCGTCGCCATGGGCTGCTGGGGCGTAGCAAAAACCTGCAAAGAAGGCAGGAACTGGTAAGGAGGGTGTCTCAGGATTACTGGAGAGATGGCAAAATAGTCTGCTGCTGTTTGTGAGGTCTGATGTAATCCCAATGTTGTCATGAATTATTTTCTTTCCTTATTTTTATATAGCATATAAATATTGCTTTGTATATGTGACATATGCAATGACAATAAATTTGAATCTAATCTAATTTAAATATACTATATAATTATTTAAAGAAACACCGGAATTGATCAATGTTAAATGAATGTTTGTTATCTTCTTGAAAAAATTCTTTCAATTCCAATTGCAAGGTTTAACATATTTTTATAAGTGTATAAATGAGTGCGCCTACAGAAAAACAAAATATCACCATATAGCAGTTTCATAAAGCTGCTTTCTAACAGAGCATAAACAATTCTTATTAAAAATGAAGAAAAACCATGAAGAACAATTTTAATGTGACTTGGGTTGAAATGTTTTTGTTAAATTCAGATTTCCTGAAAAAAGAAAACACCCCGCATAATCTGATCTTTACTAAATTTTCATATTATAGTCACAAAATCTGATGCGTCTGAATCTCATATTCTTAACTGGGTCCCGGTTTGTACAAACTAATCTGAGGAGACACCATCATCTCCAAAAAAGCCTCGTTCCTTCTCGAGTGGTTTCCAGCATTAAAGGTTACACTCACGTGATAAGCAGAGGAGCTCCCTCCTCCTCCTCCCGTGCTGCCGCCATAGCCATACTGGCTGGAGCCCCACTGCGCGGGGGTGGTGTTGGGGTTCTGGCCCTGTCCTGTGACGGCTGCGATGGCACTGAACATCTGAGAGGTCATGTTGCGTGGGAGGGCGTTGACAGCCCGCGTCAAGTCTAGGCAGGAAAAAATACAGAAGTAGTCAAATTTGCTCCAAATCCAGACATGAAAATGAAAACATCGATTAGAGAAAGAGACGGGGGTGGGGGGCTGCTTCACCTGCAATGTTGATATTGGCAGGGGTGGCATTCAGTGATGCAGGTGTCCGTGTGCGGCTGCTGTTGGTGGGAGTGATGCCTTTGAAAGAGAAAAAAACGTTGCATAAAAACATTTCCTCCATCATAACAGACACGATGTGCAGCAGGTTTTGCTGTTTCATACCTGGGACGGGTTCTTGGTAATGGTCCTTAAACCAACGGAACAGTCCGTTCACTGTAGGAAATATCTGTGACCGATAGCGGAAGCCATCCGGCGTGATGGTGACGTACTCAATGCTAAAAAATACAAAAGGAAAACGACAGTGTGATTACACAGTAGAGCAGCACACAAACGAGAAAGGTCAAGAGGTGAGAAAATTTTGACAAAAAAATATTAATGCAACATTCAGGTTAGCAAATCTGACTCCAGGCTTTGGATTCCACCATGTGTCAATTAAAAAGAAAATGAGTTAAAAAAATTAAAAAATAAAAAATAAAATATATATATAAAATCTTGAGTAACACAATAATATCACATTTCATGAACTGCAAAAAATAAATAAATAATACAAATGGAAAGCATTTTTTTTGTATTATTGTAAAATAACTTAACATCAACTATGTGTAAAAAACCAAGTTCCATTCACATTTCACAAAGGTTCAATGAAATCTGTCGCTGAAACCATTCTAACAATGATCCAGTGCTGAAGGCCTTTCTACTTAGAAGTTGAGCGACGTAATTAATTGAAACATCCTTCAACTCACCGTGGTTTTCCACGAGGTTGGTAGCCCAGTATGAATTTTCCTGGCAGCTCTTTACACGCCGAAATAAAATAAGGGATAAAAGTAGGTTTCTCCCTCTTTGTCCTAATCAATAACTCTTCCATTTTCTGATCGGAGAGAAAAGAAGACAAATGGATAGTGAGAGGTGAAACTCTTGGTAATGATGGGTTGTAGAATAAAAAAAGGAGACAATGCCAACAAATGACTCTGGACAGCAAACCAGTCTATACCTCCTTGAGTCCCCCACTGCACTCCTGGAAGTACTTGTGCCCCAGGAGGTCACGGGCAAACGACGCCATTGGCTGAATGTATCGAGCAGTGATTTCATCCAGATCTTCAAACTCCTGCAGAAGATAACTTTTTTTATCACATGGACACTTTGATAATTCACGACACATTTACTGCCGGTGACATCATCAATCACACGTTCCTGCTAAACAACACAGACAGCAGCTAACCTCATTATTGATCCAGAGGGTGTGTCCTAAGCTGAATGCGTTTTCTTTGCCTTCCTCTCTGACGTCCACATGTTGGTAGATTCCATCAGCCACCTGCAAAATATGTGTGAACTTTTCACTCATTTTGTGGTTTTATTTTACCTTCCACCCTGTCTTCTTTCAAACCCAACACTATAAATCTTGATTCATAACTAATTCATGCAGTTATATAAATGTACCCTATAAATGTCACCCTGCTGCGTACCCATGTTTCTTACCTTCCAGGTGACGGTCAGGTGGTTCTCCCCTTTACTGCTGGGCCTGATGATCAAGTCACCCTGGTCCAGAGTCTCCATCATCTTCTCTGCCTGGTTGAAACTGATATTGTGGAAGTTGGGGTGGGCTATCACACGCTTTATGTATGCTGGAGAGACAGAAAGAAAATAAAGAACAGGTAAATGTACAGTTTAATTAGTTTTTCTGGTTCAGACAACCTTAATCTGATTTACTTACGCGTTCGTTGTTGTTTCTTCTTGAGTTCTTCCTCCAGTTTATGGTCTTCAGATTCTGTGTCAAAGTCATAATAGCTGTCTTTTGGGAGCTTCCACTCATTGGCCTTGTCCATCAAATCTGAAGTGCGGCACGTGAGGTCGACGCTGAACTTCTCAATGTCAATTTTCATGATGCGGCAGTGAACCGTCATCCCAACCTGGAGGGGGGAAGGGGTAACAATCAAGTGTCACTAATGAATTAACAGAAATGTTTAACCTGAGTGACATTTATCAGCATCGAGTCAAGTAAATGGTACCAGCTGGAAAGTGGACATTTACATTTCTGTGGATGAGTTCACCAAACCAAAAAGCCACCATCATCTCACCTTGACTCTCTCCTCAGGATGTTTGACCACTTTGTCACTGAGAAACTTGGTGGGAATAAATCCCTGGACACCATTATCCAATCGGGATCGCACCCCGATGGCCTGACCCGGACACGAACCGCTATCAAAATGATTCCACACCTTATAGAAAACAAAAGCATATTATTTACAAGTGTCAGACAGCTTGTAACATCGGGCCGACAAAAAAAAGCCACGGAAGGCGTCTGGTACCTCGCTTAGCTCAGGAAAGTTGTCCTGCTGGCAGAAGGGACACTGCCACAGCCCCGTGGCGTCGTTGCGGATGGCCTGGTCGTAGCTCTCTCCCTGAGGCCGCCGGTGAGCGATACCAGTCACGACACTGGTGATCAGCTTACCTGCAACAAAATGAGCCACATTCATCACCCGCACCAATTCAAGCAATTCTTCCCCTATTGATGCTTCCAAGTTATATGCTGTGGCTATTGCACCACAACTCACTCTCCGTCTCTCGGTTAATATACCGGTACATATGTGCGATGTGTGTGTGGTTTATATAGAAAAATAAACATGCATGATGTGGTGCAATATATCTTACCAATATAAAAAGTCTCTGGAGTCTCCTTGGTGAGCAGGTTGAAGACCTCTTCAGTGTTGGGGACTCTGTAGGGAACTCTAAGGTCTTTATACCTGCAACTCAGCTCTGCACGGATATCATACAGAGTGATTCCTTTGTTGCCGTAACCCTAAAGAGATGAAATAAATGATGAATCTTGAGTATATGTGACACATGGATGAAATCTGTGACTTCATGGGCTTCAGTCTGGACTCATTCCATTGTGTATTCTGCATAGTACAACATTTTTTTTCCACATAGACTGACCTGTCTTTCAAGCTCTTCAGCGAAGGCATCCAAATCCAGATCTTTGAGACGTTCCGGATTTTCCAAGATCTCCTCCAGAGCTCCAGCCGGATTGGCATCCTCTGCAGACTCGTCATACTCAAGGGCGTCCACGGCCATCTTACGAGCCCACTCATACGTCTCAGGATGAACACGAGATCCGTCCAAGACCTCGATGTAGGAGTCAGTACTGTGTGGCAAGTTTAACAGAAGGGAAACACATGAGATAATCCCACAACAGGATAAATACCACACATGTACATATCAAGCAAAAATATTATGACTTTTATTTAAGCTGGTGGGCAGACTGAACCTTCAAACAGTTATATGTATATTTACATGTTTCTGCTATGGCCATAACAGCATAGCTGTTTTACAGGTGCCTTTAACCATTTGTTAAGAGCATTTGAAAGCAGCCTGGCATGTATTACTATCACCTTCTGGCAGTAGTACTGCATTACAAAGCAACAGGACTGCATTATAAAGCAGTTTTTCCTTGTTTTTCCTTGTTAAATCAAGGAAAAACCTTTTTAATGTCTGTAATATTATTTGAGAATCAATGCAATGCACATCCCTATCAAATGCTTGGACTATAGGAAACAGATCTCAGCAAGTTACCAACCTGTCCCCAAGAGACGCAGTATCGATCTTGATGAAACCAGCACAGTTGATAAAAACTTTGGGTCCCATGTGACACATAGTCACCAGCTGGGTTCTGTTTTCCAGTCGTGTGTTGTTCTGCTTCAGAATCTACAATAATACAACAAACACAACCGTTATTGGTTCAGCAGATAGCACAGTTGTTTTTAGAATATAAGAGGAACTAAACAACAGCTTGCCTTGAGCAAGTGGGAGCCCTTCCTTGGTCCCAGGCCACAGACATATTGAACAAGGCTCTGGGTGTGAGGATGGGCAATGGCCTTGTTCACATCCACTCCAACCTCATTGACACGATTGATGAATTCACAGTAAAGAGCAGAGAGCAAATCTTCCTTCACCACATGCTCCTACGAAACAAGGCGAAGAACAAAAAGATGTCATTCGTACTTTTTAGTAGAGTAACAACTGCTTAAATACCAACAACGTCAAGCATTAATAATTGATACTGATATTCAAGGGTAACCAGAAGTGTTTAGTCACATTTTGTCATCTGAATATTTCATTATCTGATACATGAGAAACACCTGACTTTAACCTAAAATTGCAAACAGCTTGTGATAACTAACAGCTAGAGAGAACACAAACAACATAAGCATGACAAGAAATATTAGCTGAGTAGAAATAAATAAAAACCACACGAAGTGACAATCGTTTCAAAACAGGAAAATAATGAATCAGTCACATGTTGCATAAAACATGGCTTTGAGATTATACACACACACACACACACACACACACACACACACACACACACACACACACACACACACACACACACACACACACACACACAACAAAACAAAACATGCAAACAGTGTGGTCAAAATGTGGACGGACATACAACAAACTTTTCTTCAGTCTCACCTGTAGGGGGTGGAGTTTGAGACAGAGAATATCGTCATCAGTGCTGCAGACTTGAGCGTACTCCATCAGGGGATCCTGGATTTTTCTTGCTATTGACACAGCTTGTCGTAACAAAGGAGGGTAATCCCTAAAATCGGCCTGCATGTACAGAAAGCAGAGAGTCCAGGAAAAATAAGAAGCAACAAAAAAATTGTATGACATCTATAATTGTTGTGATTAACAATGTTGTCGATTAATGGTGAAACCACAATGATCCATAGATCTGTGTTGAAATAAAAGTCAGCTGGATTTTTTCTGAACAGTTTGGATGAGAAGGAAAAATATCTTCAAGCTTTTCTAATAAGTCCATTTACTTTTGTCAGGATTCAGTCAAATTATGTATGAGTGAGTGATATAGATCCGTTTTACCTCAGACTTCCTGCTGTTCATGTAGAGTGTGGCCAGTTCATTATCAATAAGTTCCACTCCAATGGTGGGCAGAGAAGACTCCTGTTCAAGCTCACTGATAGTTCTCTTGATGTCCTCCATGATCATTTGGGCATCTCTGTACACAGGAGATTAACTCAACATTAACTCAAATAGAACTGAATGCTGTTTGAAATGCTTACAAACAATATTTACATCACATTCTGAAAGACAGGAATCATCACCTGTTTTCCCCGGCGACAGCTACAACATGAGGTTTCTTGCCGGTCAGAAACCTCTTGAGATTTTCAATGTCGTGGGCCTGAGAATGACACGCAGAAATACACGAGTCATCATCTGGAACACACCTTTTTTAGAAAAGAAATTCAATCAATGTTGTTCCGATCAAGTACCTTCTTCTCTCTCTCATCCTCTCTAAAGGCATTCCTCCTCTTCATGAAGTAAGGTAAACGCAAGAAGTCAATGACCTCTCCTTCTCCATTGATCAGAGCACAGAAGACAGGCGTGTCTCTGTAAGAAATAAAGTGTGTGAGTAAGAAAATGTGTTGCTATAAAAATGTATAATTTCATTTTGCAAATCTTTTTACTGATAAATCTGAGGAAAAAAGTAAAAACAATGTTGGACACATACCTGCTGGGTGCATACGCTACACCCAAAACCCGAATGCCTTTGCCTTGATTCTCATCCATCAGATCATCATCTTCCTCAACCAGCTGATCAGGTCTGTAAGGAGCCACCTTAAGCCAGTTATACAATCGACGACAGCAGGACTGCAAGAAAAATAAATGAGATCAATATAGGTCGTACAATCAACATGTGTGCATTGCTTAGATTTAAGTAATATTTTATATTGTCAGTTTAATTAGTAGCCATAATTAATAAAAGAAATCAAACAGATGGAAATCAAACAGAAATCAAATTACCCTGACAATGCTCTCTTTGGCCTCAGCGATCAATTTACTCTTGAGTTCCTTGGCCATCTGAGGGTAGAGGAACTGAGTGAGAGACCTCTCGATGGCTAACGTTCGCTGTCTGTTCCACTCCTGCACTTGGTGACTGAACTCATCCCTGTAGTAGAACTGTTTGATCTCATCGAAGTACGTCTGGTCGCCAGCATATCTGACAAGAAGCAGAAACAGATTACTTATAATTAAGTAACACAGACTCAAAGGAACCCACCCCATGTTCTACTGAAAAGGATGCAAGCATGTGGACAAATAGGCTCCCTCTATCCTACTTACCGGCACCCTATTACCCCTAAATATCAGCTACTATTCCATACTGATGCTAAAAATAAATGGTATTGTGTTTTCCAAAGACTGAGCAAGGGTGAAAGGACTAATAAGATTTGCTGTGCTTGTATATTAATGTTTCTTCTTTTAATCTAGTAATCTGTTCTCCCAAAACTGCGCAGAAAAAATATCTGGACTGAAAAGCTTTTTATTCTACTCTGATCAGACAAACCGATCTTCCGAACACATTTTGTCACCTTTTTTGTCTGCTCACTAAAGGTTTCAGTGTACCCACCCTTTGACTCCGATAAGGTCTATGCAGATATCAATGGTAAGCAGCCCCTCATCCTCTGCCAAGCACATCTTCAAGAACTGATCCCCATTCAACTCTTTAACTGGTTTGTTCTTGAGATACTTGAAGGAGTGGGCGAAATGAGCTTCATCTATCTCCTACAGAAAATAAGCAAAGCGACAAGGTGAGACGGAACCTCTGAGCACTCAGGTTCAAAATGACTTCCTACTGTGTGTACATACCTTTTTACCCTTCTTTGTAGGCTTGATGTTGATCTTGGCTCTCTCCTGAAAAGTCTGTCGGAGAACATGTCTGACGAGGGGTTCACGAGCAATCTGCATGGCCACCATGTACCTGGTTCCCTCCAGCACTGCCTCTGGAGCAGAGAACTGACTGCAAACATAATCTTTGGCCAGCTCAACAGGCTCGGCAGGGAACTGCTCTGTCTCGTGACGCTGGTAACTGTCTCTGAGATTTTCTCCAAATTGCTCTGGAGTCAGCCCAAACTTTTTAGCCAAGCCATCTGTAATATGACACGAGAAGAAAAGAAGTTAAAGTGCTACAAATATCTTAATAACATCCTTGAACACACCGTCATGTGTAAGATAATTAATGAGACGCACCAAGTCCCACGCTCTGGCAGATGCTGTACATATCTCTGCGAGAGGCCAGTTTAAGGTCAGGTCCTTTCTGTTCTTCTTCTTGTTCTACCTCCAGTTCCTCCTCCTCACCTAAAGAAGAGCCAATAAAAATTAGTCATAAAAGAAGAAAACATGTGAACAAACCAGTATATTCAATGAGGATCAAACAATTCTACAGCATCCTTCTATCATCTACTGGAATAGATCTGCTTACCATTCTCTGACACTTCTTTGATTTTCTTGAGTCTCTTCTTGTTGGCTTTGGCAGCATTTTGCATCTTAGGGATGTCTCGTCCATAGTAGAGCAAAAAGTGGTTGTACACATCCCCAAGCTCTTCTAGAGTCTGCACATCTTTCAGCCTGCAGAATATAAATATTGGTTTGGGTGGGACTGAGAAAGACCTGAGAGGATTTTTATACAGCTTCATATAATGTGAATGTACAGTGGTATCACATTTGTGCAATGTTTAATTCTTCAGTACAGTAATAATGACATATTTTCAACAGACGCCTTATGCTAGTATTGAAACATACCTCTCCATGTCAGCTGTGTCTAGAGGGCGGATGCCATCAGCTAAAGGTTTGTCAGGGTCAGCTGAGATCTGCTCAAACTGATATGACTGCATCTTCTGAAACAGACGTGTCAGATTCTGCTTTCGGGTCTTGAGTTGAGTCCACTGTCAGGCGTAAGATGAAAATTCATAAGAATCAGTCAAGTTTATGAAAGCACAGGACTGATAAAATTTAAAATAATGTAAGAACAGAAAGTATTTATAAATGTGAATTTAAAGGCATTTAATTGTCCTGTCATCGCTTCATTTAGAGCAACACCAACATACCTTTTCATCCCATTGCCACACCTTCCACAGGTCATTGATGTTCAGCTCTGGTTCCACATATTCTTTCCTGTAGAAAGCTATGAAAGGAACCTAAGAAACAAAATATGAAGAAAAGTTGATTACAACATTGTCAGAAAAAAATAATGCCTTTCACTTTTGGACAGATTAACCTCAAATAAAGGAAACAGATGAAGGGAAGTTATCATATGGATAAGGTTGGTGAAATGCACCTCAAACTGTTGATTCCTCATGAAGTTGAGGGCCTCTTTAATCTTGGCAATCGTGCTGGGGCCTTTTCGACTGAAGTTCGTGGTTGTCCCCCTGTCTAGATAATCTGTACTCTCCTGTTAAGAGCACAGAAAATACATAGTTAAGATTTGGATCATCTTAGGAATCCAAGCCAGGTATCATTCCTGAAAATCCACACAATTCATACATGTTTTTTGCTTTATCCCGAATGTCTATGGTTCATAGTTCATACCTGCATGGAGATAGTAAGAGTGGAGAACCCATGTCTAAAGATCCATTCTGCTTCCTCTTCCAGTTCATCATCCTCTGATGGCTTAATAGGGATGGAACGTAACTATAAGACAGAGAAGAGATTCAGGAAGGTGTTGAAAGAAACCCCAGGAAAACATTTGTTTCTGTTTGAGGCTTTAACAACGCATCAATACTGGTAACACGAATCATAAAACACTGACAAACACACATACACACCTGGAAACGCTCAGGCATATCTGTAGTACGGATCTCATTGTCTTGGTCGGTCATGTGACTACTTTCCAGCTCACTGGGCTCATAAATCTCAAAGATGCTCTTCCTCCCTTGTCTTCGTTTAGTCTGCTTCTTTGGTCTGTCCCACCCCTCTTCATCTTGATCCTCTTCCTCCTCCTCACCCTGGTCATAAGCGTCAGCGTCAAAGTCAGCAAAGTCAAAGTCGCCACCGAAGATTTCTTGGGCTTCCTGAAGGGCTCTGTGGGGAAAAAAAGCAGGGATTATGGTCTTAATCAACTCACCTTTTACCACATTACATTAACATTCTACTTTTCAT
The DNA here is from genome assembly GCF_040054535.1 of Antennarius striatus. Classification (NCBI taxonomy): domain Eukaryota; kingdom Metazoa; phylum Chordata; class Actinopteri; order Lophiiformes; family Antennariidae; genus Antennarius; species Antennarius striatus. The sequence goes on from NC_090788.1 coordinate 16,326,315, forward strand.
TTCAGTTTCATACAAATGATACATTTAAAACATTGATAATTCTAGATGTTCTGTATAAAACGCAACACTCACGCGTCTGTGTATCCTGAGAACTTCTTGCCCTTCTTTTTGGTAATGGGCTGGCCATCATCATCGACAATAAAATCGTCTATATCTATGAGAAAAAGGACAAATTTATTTAACAAGTTACAAAATATGTCACATGGATTACATATTGAGTGTTCTTTATTTCTCTGCATTCTAGACACTCAAACAGTAAGCTCTAAAAATCTTTCTTTGCCTACCTGATTCTTCTTCTTCTCCTTCTTCATCATCATTTGCATGATGGAGGGGCTCATCAACAGCCTCGCCTTCCTCCAGTTCGCCCTCTGCATCACCATGAAATATCTCATCCGCAATCAAGTCCTTCTCATCGTCATCTTCTTCTTCATCGTCAAGTGTTTTGACACGGTCATATTTTTTCTTCTGTGACATGAGACAGGTACGCCATCATTAATGTGAAAAAATTTCAAACCACAGAAAAAGGTTAAAACTACAGTGATTCCATAGAGAGAGAAAAAAAGAAAAAGTCTTACCCTCCTTTTCACTTTAACGCCTAAGTTTTCCTCAATTAGATCAAGATCATCATCATCCAGATAGTCGTCATATTCTGCCAAGCAAAAGTGTATCGACTCAAAATAACTTTACAACATATTGCATATCTTACACAATAAAACAAAAGCTTTCGTAATTTCCTCTGCAAATCAAGTGGAGAGGTTAAACTGTTGAGGCTTTATTTGACAATGACTCAACCCTTCGTTTTACTTCTATCTGGCAGGCAGTGGAGCTCGTCGCGGTGACGGACTAGAAATCTGTGTAAATGTGAAAGGACTGGGGTGTGATGATGTGACACCAAAGACAGGACCTTGCTGTGATTCGTGCTTCAGTTGTTAGTGAGGCCCCGTCTACACGATAACGGATTTTTTTAAAAAACGGAACTTTTTAAAAACGCATCGAAAACGATTCCCGTCCACACGACAGCGTTTTAAAAAAAATCTCCGTCCACACGTAAACGCAGCAGTGCGTTTTCGAAGACTGCTATAAGCATACCAAACCATGTGGAGGCAGTATTGAGTCAAATTTTATCCAATGGGAATCCTCCGTGTTTTGTTGTCACAACACACGGGCCCATAAATATGACGTCACAGCGGTTTTCGTCGCAGGCAAGACGTCAGCGTTTTTAAAAAGTCGCGGATACGCCGTCCACACGACAACGCAGACCCAGCGTTTTTAAAAAAAATCCACCTCGGCCAGCGTTTTTAAAAAGGTGCGTTTTCGTTCCGGATATCTGCGTTGTCGTGTGGACGGAAGGCGTAAACGCAACAAAAAAGTTGCGTTTTTAAAATATCCGTTATCGTGTGGACGGGGCCTGAGTGTTCTCCACAGCAGGGGTCCAAGTGACTACAGAAATCTACTTAATCCCCAGACAATAACATTCTCATCTTTTAGGAAAACAAAATATCATGAGCTCTGATCTATTTTGCTTTATTTGCTTTTTGGATTTTGCCCACTGGGCTGAAATCCTTTGAGATGTTATCAAAGTTTGGAAATTGGCTCCTTGGTCACTTGTTTGGTCAGTTGGTTGCTTGGTTGGTTTTTTGTCAATAACCCAGAAAAACCCTGTAACCTTCTAACCCTGCTAGCATGGCATGTTTTGTGAAAGCTCTGCTTACACAAGATTAACATAAAGCAGGTTTGACAAACATGAAATATAAAACTGACATTTTTTTTCAGATGAGGTTAAGCAGCACTTCAGAATGAGGTTATAATTTAGTCATAAGACAAATCACTATGTTGTGAATAATATATGAAATTATTACATGGGTTGGGATCTTAATTTTGGTTTTGTGGATGGAACTGGATCCATGTTGGGTGTAAAAAGGGCTTCATCGTCCATACTTCAAGTCTTCTTGCTGCTACAGGACTATTATCCATTTACCAGATTAAATGTTACCAAACATCATTTGTAGGATGTGAAGCATTTACAACCTATCATGTCATTTTACCGAAAATACCTCAGAATTAATCCAAATCAATTCCTCAACGACAAGAAACAAATGATTGATAGCAGTGTACAAGATTTAAAATTACCTTCAAATTACCAATCACAAGTGTCAATGAGTAGTTCTGAAGAACAGCTCCAGAGTAGCCTTTTCCCTTGCAGTTAATTTAGCAAAGCACAATGCTTTATGCTATACTTTATACAAGGGCTGAAACTAAATAATCATACTAGACTAACTTACTGCGCTTTTTACGTCGATGCTTCACTTCCTCTTCCGAATCACTGCCCCCTCCACTCTCATTTCTTGGACTCTGTCTTTCATCATCTAAGTCTTCCTCTTCTTCCTCCTCTTCATCACCATCATCAATTAGTCCGCGTAAATTTCCTCGCTCATCTTGGTCCTCCGTGTTATCTTCTTCTTCGTCATCTGTTGAGACATGACATATCTTTCAACACATCATCTGAATTCACATAATAAGAAACAGGACGGTAGCGGTTACGGTTTCACAGTATGCCATCTTATAAAATTTGATGGGTACCATACTATGTATATTTTACTATAACGGTTTTAATGAAAAACAACTGATTCAACTGGACATATGATTTCCAGTCAGGTTGATCACAGAGTGAAACAAGAACCAATGCAGTCAGAGACTACAACATGAATAACTTGAATAAAGGATTATCTTATTTTATCTCATCTTATAAGTCCGTAAGACGCAAAAAATAGTTTTCGGTTATATACTTTTCTTCCCCCTAGGATTATAATTTATAAAAAATGATCCTGGGATTTAGATCTTGCCGTTAACGTTGTCTGGTGTTATGGTTGGCACCAACCCGTTTTTAGCATATGCTACCATACATTTTTTTATTGCATCAAAATTTTTTGACTTTGTGAGGAACTTCAAAGTAAACCAATTTTAGATTAAAAAAAATCACTTTTACTCAATAATGAAACGCTCTGAAAAAAAATAATGGACTTTGTGTTGTTAGGGTCAGTTTTAACCAAGTTATAATATAAGATTATAAAACAGTAAGTGCCAAAACTGAAATCAAAAAACATCAGCAATCTTTCTCCAGCCAAGTGAGCTGCTGCAAGTGCCATCAAGATGCCCCCTGAGATCACAGGGTCTGCTGTGACGAGATTAAGTGACATCAAGACATGATGTCATCTGTTAATGCCATCATCACAGACAAAAGTCAACCTTGCTATGACAAACCTCGAAAGAGAAATAATCCACAAGAATATGTGGAACGATATGGATGTGGAATACCTGGATGTCTACATCAGTGTTCTGCTCCTTGATGCTGGGCTTGCGCTAGCCATTTGCCTGGTCGCCATAGGCGTGTAAATTCCAGATTGGCTACAAAGTTTTTAGCATGTGTAGCCACAGTGGTGTTCTTATTTTTAAGAAAAAAAAGGCTAAAACTTACAACTTTTTTGGACTCGCGAAAATCTCCAGGCGATAAACTTTTTTTCTCGCTAGCGCTGCTATGCATGCCGATCGAAAATGCAGAAGCATGCCGACGGAAATAGCAAAAGTGACCCTAACGCGCCCGATCATTAAATATGCACTCGGGTCATGACCTCGTCCCGTCAAATGAAAAACAAAAAGATTCTATTTTATTGGTGAAGACGAGGTGAGGACGATCGATCGAAACAAATTAAGAATCCAGTGTCATTCTTGAACAACAAATGGTGAAAGCTGAGAGGGGGTAGGAGTGGTGACAGACCAATCAGAAGTTAAATGAAAGATATTATCAATACTATTTGTAGTCTTAGACGTTTGATCTCTATGACCCTGCAGGAATAACTAGTGCTGCATGTAAATGTGTATTTACCTCGCTTGCTATTCTTCATGCCTTTTTAAATTGAAATGAAAAATCATGTTATTGAATTAAAAAAAACAAAAAACAAACTAAACTATGGCATACCAATGGTGTAGGTGGTCAAAGTTTAAATGTCTTCTAGTCCAAGTAAAAATTGAGTAATACCAAGAATCAAATTTATTAAAATCAAAGTGTCTAAGTCAAAGTTAAAATATCTTCCAGTCCAAGTAAAACTTACAAGTAAACATTGAGTAGTATTTTGTATGACTGTATCTTCACATAGTGAATGCAAGTTTTCACTTGTTGAATCTCACATTTATTCCTGCATAAAGTAGGACAGAAATAAAGATAGTTCAGCTTGAACTGTTCACTTTAGTGTATTTTTGTAGGTAAACTGAACAGAAGATTTTGCCCTCAGAATGCACCAGAGTGCAGGAAAACAACCCCATTTTCTAAAAAATTTCCTGGGGGAGGCCCCCTGGAGCCCCCCGTGGGGGGTGCCCCCCCACACCCCTTCACGACGAGCGTTGGTCATCCCGCGCTGCGCCACTGTCTTGGACACAGAGTGTGGCTTTTTGTGGCTTGCTCAATTCTTTTACAATGAGCCACAGTGGCTTTGTCATACTAGCTCCTAGTGCAAGCCCAGTGATGGATTGTACAGATCCAGTAATGAGACTATTATAGTCTCTGGGACGCATCGACAGGAAGATATTATTTTCCAGGCCTCTTACTTCAGACCAGCCTGTGGTGCAAGAATCTTCAGATTTACACAAGCAAATATTCAGGCGGCATCCCTTAAAAAAATAAGTTTTAAGTGTAGTCCTCAATATGACTTTTGGACTGCAAGGGTCACAACCTGATTTTTTTTCTTCTTATCAGCTATGACTTTGGACAAGAGCTTCTCAGGAGGAACATCATCACGTTGGCCACATTAAAAAAACCATAAAACTGAACTACCCAATGAAATGCTGCAGATGAAGAACAGCGCTCTACTTTCCTCACAAAGTTTTTTTTTAGACACCACCACTGCTTTTTCATACCAAAAAGACAGTGGAATATGATACTGATGCCCCCTCCACAAAGTGACACAAAGCCCGCAATCATCCCTGACTATAACAAAGACAAAGGAGGGGTGGAGAAGCTGACTGCCACCTACAGTTGCCGGGGCGTGACCAGGAGAAGGCCTAGGAAAAGAAAAGAATCCTCAATGTGTCTGCATACAATGCATTGTGTTGTGGACCCACATTCACCAAGTGTGAAACTCAATAACAAAAAAACAACAAGTGGATGATGTTTCTTGAGATGAGCAGAAGTTCCCATGTCAAGACACACGATGAGCAAAGGGACCTAATTCCCTGAGACCTGGCCGCTGCAGCCTTGGTCGGACAGCTGGAAAGCTCACCAAGAAATCTATCCATGCCCACAGCAATAGAGCATCAGCACCCACCTCCCCCTCAGCACAGGCCCGCCTTAACATCAACCACAACAATCACAATCACAACCCCAGTGAGACCACAGGGTTCTAAAAGCAAGAGGTGTCAATTCTACTTCAGCAATTGTTACAGAAAGACAAACATATTTTGCTTCACCTGCAAGAAACAACTCTTTGAAGAACAGTGTGTCATTCTTTTACCACACATGCATCTAAAAGTTCAAATACACATGCATGATGTTGTACAGAGTTTTTGTGGAAGTTGTATTTGATTGCTGTTGGTTTGATTTACTTGATTAATTTTGTTTTAACTTGCAAATATACATTTTATTATATTTTATTATTATTTATTTCTAGTTTAGCTTTTTATTTGATATTTGTAATCTAAAATCTATTAAAAAAAACAACCTATTCTTTGCCTTTTTTCTTGAAGTAAAAATATATGGGTTGAAAGTGACCTGTAACACCATGGATATTACTACAGTTAATAACATTAAAATTAAAAACAACATTGAACATTCAAGAGATGTGTTAATACTTCTCAGTAATACTCAGGTAACAACTTTTTATACTTTTAAATCATTCTTCTGAGGTTCATTTGACAGGTTTTTTATTGAAAATGTACTGAAATTGTAAATATTTGTGTATATATATAATCTCTGAGTACTATATTGAAAATAGGAAGTATGCCGTCAAACGTAAGGCCCAGGGTGCCACAACAAAAATAATGAAACCAATCTTTTCATGGGTCATAAAGCCTAACTAGGTAAGAAACAAATTGGATGATGAATAATTGTTTGTATGGCATTTTATGGTTGATTTAAGAAATGGGTCAAAACCGATCTGTTACCTAAAGTGAGCCGACAGAGTGCAGTATCAAAATAATTGTCCTTACTAAGGAATCTGCCTCACCTCTAGTTAAACAATAAACACGGCTGCTAATACTACTTTTGGGTAAAAGAACAATGTGAATAATGAACAATTCAAATCTCACCATCTTCTTCCATAAACCTTTGGATCTTTTTGTTGGGCCTTGGGTCCTTCTCCTCAAACTCCTGGTCTGACTCCTCAGCTTCACTTTCAATAAAGTCAGACATGATTGCTGTTCCTGAGACAAAAAGACAACTTATTTTAGTAATCCATAGCTGTTTAAAATCCACTGGACGTTAAGAAAGTTTTGAAGACGTTTCTTCTCTCATCCAAGAGACTTCTTCAGTTCTGAAGGTGGCTGGTCATGTCCCAGCTTATTAAACCTGTGGGGTGTGGTCAGTGCTGTTCACATTCCAACGACCGTCGTCGAAACTCGTCTGGCACCTCAACGATTCTTGGTGCGGGTGTCAAAGGGGGTCGCGAAATGAGAGTTTCACCTTTGTATCCTAATGAGGGTCATTAGTATGAGACAGATCACCTGGGTCAATCTGCTGAGACAATGTTTTTGGGAGTATTGAAAGGAGATGATAGTAAATGGGAAAAAGGTGATGTCGCAGACCACCCCCCCTTTTCAGAGATGGCTTGTCCACTTTGACGTGGATGGCCTCTTTCACTCCTCTCTCAAACCATTTATCTTCCCTGTCCAAGATCTGAACACCGGTGTCCTGAAATGAGAGTCCATCTTCCTTGAGGTGAAGGAAGAGATACGAAACGTCTTCAAGAACTTTCTTAACGTCCAGTGGATTGACTTAAACAGCTTACCTGGATAACTGAGAACCTACACAGACATCTTATTTTAGTAAATAGTCACTGCGTGATCAAAACGTGTTTGTTTTTTTACAGAGGAAAGACATATGGAAAAATTAAATGAATAAGTTGTCAACACGAATAAGAAGTGAACAATGGATTTCCAAATACCAGTGGTGCCTACTGCCAATGCAGTAGACAGTATTTTGGTTCGCAATACCAGTTCACGTTATTAGCTTTTTTTTTTACATTAACTTTGTCGCAATGCAACACATTCACAAAAACTATTTTGCTGGGAGCTCCCAAAGTGATGTATTCTCTAGATGATGATCGATCTCTGAACTGACGTTCAGGATGTGGCTTATGCTAGCTTTAGCTTCAGTATCCAAGTGAGGTAGCTAATCCAAATTCGGCTAATACAAGTAACCGATGCTAGCTAGCTCACATATGGTTCTCATGAAATAATTGTCCACGACATTCCTTTATCTTACAATGAGAGCAAACGAAAATTCACTTTTGTAGGAATAGACACATGCAACTGGGCCAGTGTCGCACTCTAGCATTAGCCATATCTACGACGCGCAGCATTGTCGTTAGCTTACTAACAAGTCCTAGCTCAATAGCACAGTCGAAAGATCGAAAACAACCACGATTAAACTGGACTTACACGTCTTGTTACCGTCGTATATTCTGTAAATATTTACAGTAACATGATTGTGTTGTTTTGTGTTTCGATGTTGTTGAGGAAAAAAATGGCCGACGACGACTGGAGTCACGTGATCACGTTCTGGTCGTAATATTTCAGATAACGTCACATTTCCCATAATTCTTACGTCGCGGCCGCCATTGCGACGCCGGGACATCGTTCTCAACATGGCGTTCTGAGCGAGGAGTGCTGTAAGGGAAAGTTTTTTCCGAGGACTTTTCTTGTTGAATAATTTGCCGAGTATCGGAAAACTCTTCTGTCCTCTTATTGAAATAATAATCCAGATAGCTCTTCAACCGAGAAACAAAACGGCTAATGCAAATTTGCACAGACCTTATCTATGACGTATGGCTGCTCGGGCGCTGCTGTACAAGTTGTGTGTTAATAGTAACTGTAGTAACTCATTAAATTATACCGATTTTTATGTTTTTACACCTGCACTTAAGTTCCTTCGGGTCATTTCAATCATAAGTTATTAATACAAAAAAAAAAGCATCGTTTCGACACTGACGTCCCAATGTGCAATAAACTGACCGGTATTTGACACTATTTTCAACCTATGTTGTGTTTTGTTGTACAGTAATTTCATTGTGTTCTTATCTTAATTCTTTTCCGTTCAGTGTATATACTGTACTGCGGTTCCGGGTTTTTATCCTGTTTTGTTTTCCACTCGTATTTATTTATTGGGAGTTCAGCTAAGGCTTCTTCTCATGTTCCGATGCTTCGGTGGCGCCCCTCATCCAGATAAACCTCTAACGCCCAAGTTAGCTTTAGCAACTGCTACTGTTGAATAGGAGTAGGAGATGCTGCCGGACTGGTTCTCCCGGACACTCGGCGGATTTACACCAGAGATGCCCTGTTACAGCTCGGACTTAACCCATATTAAAGCATTGACAAGGACTCGTTCTCTGAGAAAATAGTCCGAAGGGGAGTATTTTCTCTCCACTCTCCAAAACACAAGTAACTAGAAGGGAAAGAGTGGAATTGGAGCCAGACTGAAGCGGGAGACATTTAAACATCGGTCGCTGCCTCCCGTGATTCTATTAGAGTGCACAGGGACTCACGGGCAATCAACATGGCGGCGTGTGTCTCCGGTGATGTCCGCTGTGACACAGCGCTGTGAACCACGCCTCAGGCACGGTAGTGTTTATTGCTGAAGTTCTGCTTCGAAGTGTACTTCAAACAAGGAAAAACCAAGTGAGTGCTGACATCTGAACCACTCAAAGTAGTGGTGGGCATATATAACGTCACAAAGCTTTGAAGTCTTTGATCTAATTGGTTCACTGCAGCGCAAAGCTGCTCGAGGTTTCATCCGCTCTAGCACGCCCTCTACTGGATTAAAAAATACCGGTACGAGTTTGAAGTGTGGCATTTTGCAGAAAGCCTGTGAATAAAACTGCTAGCGAAATGAAAAAAACGTATATTTTAGTGATGGCAGTACACTGTGTGTTTATGTAAATAAAAATCCAAAGATTCATATTAAATGTATAGAGATGTATGTATATTATATATATAATATGTATATATACATATAATATGTGTTATTTATATATTATATATAATACATCTATAGGTATGTATATTATATATGTATATGTAATATATGTATGTATATGTAAAAATATCGGTACGATATCTCTATCGTACAGAGAGATATCGTACAGCGGAGTGAACCAATTATATATATATATATATAGGATGAAGCCTCGAGCAGCTTTGCGCTGGAGTGAACCAATTTATATATATGTGTGTGTGTGTATATATATACACACATATATATATGTGTGTGTATATATATATATATATATATATATATATATATATATATATATATATATATGCTTCATCCACTCTACCACGCCCTGTACTGGATGCAAAAATATCGGTACGAGTAATGCCCCAAAATACACACTGCAGTATAGTTTTGCTCAAAATAAACAATAAGCATCAAACAAAACTCCAATTATTGATGATCAATATTCTGAATCTCGTTTAGTAAATCAAATGATAAGCTCATTTTCTCATGGTCTTCTGTCTAGACAAGCCAATGGTGTCGCTCCCAGGTTTACATATTTGCAGAAACATCTTCTACATCATGCTCTTTCACATCCACGTTAATGGCTCAAATGATGAAAATGTGGCTTGCGCATTACCACTCCTAACCGCTAGATGCGCTGTGCTCTGCGCCCGACACGGACACGGGGGTTCCATTTTTTCATGACGTTGCAAAAATAATGCAAACGTCATCGAGGGCTGCTCGGGGGTAGAATGGGTGACCTCAGCCGGCCAGTTCTTCCACAAGCTCTACAAACGCTGTTTCTCCTGCTAGTTTATTCTTGTCTGCTGACAAGCGGGACGGAACTGAACTTTGTGACGTGTGGCTCCGTCATCAAACTCTTAAACACTCGACACGACGTCAGACTCCACTCACACGACGTGCGCTACGGCTCTGGTGAGTTCAGCTCGCTTAAATCATCACAGAACAGCTTCATCAGGTTTATTTGACTAACTTCACTGCTTCTTCTGCACTCCTGCGACTGAAAAGGTCGAATTTGGCGGAAACTGTAAATGAATGATTTCTGTGCATGAATGTTAACCACATCAGTGACATATTTAACGTTGATGGAGGTGATATTTACAAGGAGATGGTGTAAATAAATGTCACAGTAATACGGAAAACAAAACATATGTGCAACCTCAGTGTTTTTATTTAATCACAATTTCATGGTAGATCTCTGCGTTGAATAAAATCAACTTGGCATGTAGATAAAACTTGGAAGACGTTTCTCCTCTGATTTGTGAGGTGTTTTTCCACGGCTGCTGGGGGTGGGATGAGGTGCTGGGGGTCCAGATTCACACTAATTTGTTGCTGCATGTACATAGCTTGTGAAGATCATCGTGACGATGAAGCCTTTTTTTTATTAAGTCAAATTGTACACTCACCAACCACCCTGTCAAAAGGTATCAAAGCGAGACAACAGTAAAACTAGAAACATCAAAATTGGTCCCATTTTTAATCAAACTCTTTGGTTTTGCATTGACATTCCTCAGTTTTGTTCCCTGTGATTGTCTATAGTGCTCTTCTGCTCACTGTGTGTGTGTGTGTGTGTGTGTGTGTGTGTGTGTGTGTGTGTGTGTGTGAGACAGGTAGTGGGCAGCAGTCTGTGACAGGGGTGACTGCAGTGGAAGACAGTAACAGCTACTGGAGCGTTCGGGGGACGAGTGATGCGCTGTGCCATCGCGGTACTCCAGTCAAGTGTGGCCAGACTATCCGCCTCACTCATGTCAACACAGGCCGTAACCTCCACAGCCACTACTTCACCTCCCCGCTGTCATCTAACCAGGTGGGTGGAATCAGAGAAGGTTTTGGTGTTAGGTGAGGGATCATCGGTGTAACTTTCTAGAGAGATGTCGAAGGATGCTAATGACACACAGAGGTTGTGTTGCTGTTGATGGTTTTTCTGTTTGTACAGACATTATACAGCATGACATTATTGCACCTAATCAAGATATTGTTGATGTTATTGATCCCGTATGTTTTTATTTATGTGTCCCATGTGAAATCTTTTACTGTCAGATATTACGTACTAATGTAGCAGACATGCAGGTACAATCAAATCATATATTCATGTACAATCGTATCTAAATATACGCTGATTCATTTCAGGGTCAATTTTGACACATCTTCAAGAGTTGAGCTAGAGCCCTATGATTTTTATTGAATCGTCATCAAGCTTTTAACGGCAACAATGTGATTCCAAATTCTAGGATTAGATTTCCTTGTTTATCATGATATTATTGAGGGTCAAAACATCATAGAAAGTTGCTCTTAGGTGTGTTGCTGGCTGGTTTGTTAGAAGGCACCAATGCCTTTAACAAATTCTTTAACAGAACCAATTAAAAAACTGAAGTTGGATGACATATAAAATATGTGATGACAGATTTATTGCAGTATCAACACCAATAAATAGTTAGAGAAAGAAAATACCAGAAGGTTGTCTTTTACTTGAAGTGAAACCTGAAGCAATATTTTGAGGTGGATTTAAGTTGATAACAGCTTGAACATGTCAGGAAACAAACAGAAAAAAAACAGCTACTTTTCAGAATAAACCTCGTTCATCATGAGGAAGTCTGACAACTCGGTGTGTCCAAAGTGTCAGTCATGTTAGAATGTGTGCGCTTTTGGATTATAGACGGTGTCAGACATGCTGTTTTCATGGCTGTGGATTCTTCTTCAACATCTCTGTATTTTAGACGATTCAAGACATTTGCAGTGTAAACAAACAGACGGATCTGTTTTAACTGACTGGATTGTTGCATCGATGTGATGAAGCTCCTTGACATTCCCATCCTATTTAGTTTGTTTTATTAAAAAAAATCTGGTTTTTCAACAGCAGTAATGTGAGAAAAACACCGCTCTATCCAGCTAGGTCATTTCTATGGAAAAAACATAACCAAACGGCAGAGAAGAAATAAGATTTAATGGTGCATAAAGAACTTATATAATTACAGTGTATCCTGCACTTTAGCCACCCTGGCCTCCATTATTCACACAAGAAGTTATGCATGTTCATTATCAGTGTTGTTTGACAGATCCAAAATAATTTCTGATTGCGCAAACCTTTAACTCGTAGTTATTAATGAGTAAAATGATTCAAGAATTTTAAAATGGACTCATAAAGCTTGCGCAGAAAAAAAAGGTCCCTCTTCCTGTCCCCTTCTCATTGTCCTCTAATCACTTCGTCCACAGGAGGTGAGTGCGTTTGGTGATGAAGGAGAAGGGGACCACCTGGACGAGTGGTCAGTTCAATGTGAGGGAGCTCTGTGGAGGCGAGAAGAGGCCGTTCGTTTCCGTCACAAGGCTACTGATGCTTTGCTGTCGGTGACAGGGGAGCAATACGGACGACCGATTCACGGTCAGACAGAAGTTCACGCCATGTTGCATCCCAGTCAGCACAGCCTGTGGAAGACGATGGAGGGGATTTTCATGAAGCCCAGTGAGAGCCCGGCGGGCAGCCGAGACTACAGCCAACGTCACACAGAGTTTTGACCTTGATGTTTCTTCTCTACTTCTGCTTCTGTCTGTCTACCTCTCTGTTCCTACCTCTACACCAGCAGCTTCTCCCCCAGCCCCCGCTCTCCATCTCATTTTTCTCTCTCGTTAACTTTCCCATCAGCATATGTCATCATGCAAGGAGACTGTGCCAAAGTCTGCCATGAATCAAGGTACAATGACTTCATCTTATGAATCCTAAACAACCTCTCTCACATGTGTTTTGTTGCTGCAAACACAACTTGAATTCTAACAAGGTCTAGCAGCTACTGTAATACAAGTTCACCTTAACGGCAATAAGAAGACATAATGGTATTAGCATGGTGTTTTTGTATAAAGACTGACCTTTGTCATAGTTTGTGAAGCCTCGCTATCAAGGAGAGGTGTTCTTCACAGCGGTTATTTATTTCTAAACTGCTGCCTTCAGCAGTCTCCTTACAGCGCAGGAGGAAGCGCAGGTTTCACAGATCAGACCATTGAAGAGGCAATCTTGTGGTTTGTAGCACAAATATTGGGACGCTTGTGCCTTTATCTTCCTTTTTTAATGTAGCAGATTTTTAAATTTTTTAAACTTAAAAAATATCAGACATTTTATTGTGGTTTTTATGGTATTTGTAAGCTACATTAGCAAAAAAAAAACTGAGTGCTGTTACTGCAAATGACCTCTCTGCCCCCTCCTTAGTGTTTCATATAAAGTGACCTTGCATTACTTGGTGTGAATGAATGAGCAAGTTTTTAAAGTCTCTTTTACATCAATGAACTGGGTGCTTTTAGTTGTGAATCAGTGTTGGACTGCAGAGAGACAACAGTGTTATATATTCATGCTGTCTGCACACGTGTCAAATCATTTCGCATGGAGCAAACATGCAAAGAAGACCTCATATTAAAATAGTTTTTATGCAAACCACTGTTAGTGTGTGTTTTATTATATTAGACTGTCTGTTTGTATGTAAGCTTAACTTAAATCGATTCACTGATACCAGTCCTGCCGCTGCAGTCAGTTTGACTCAATTCATTATTATATACATCTCAACAATCTCCATATTAGAAATAATGCATATATAATTACCTCATGAATCCCACTTTAACCGCAAAGATGGAAACTGACAAGTTAGGTTGTTTCCATTTGTGTTTACTTTGTGCTCCATAAATATGATTGACAGTTATGGGATGATGCCAGCTCTGCTCCACGGGAAATGCCTCACACAAGTTGGCAATTTATCTCCTATCATACACTGCATCAAGATGAATATTTGAGAATACAGATTTCATTTCACTTGGAGAAAAAAATGTCAGCCAGATTATAAAAAATTCTTAATCTGACTTAAAATGAATTCAACTCTTCTCCATTCCTGAGGCCACCTGTAGAAAATATTAAACCTTTTTAGAACCATTTAAGTTAGTACCAGCAGATTGAATGCAAAAATGTTACTAAAATCTAATATTAAATTTTTCGTTATTATTTGCTGAAGACCTAAAGCATGTTTTTAACTAGAACCAATGCAGTCACAGACTGCAACATCCTGCGACACCTCTCAATTAATTGACAATTTTAGCCTGATCTACTTACAAAGATCAAAGATAGTGCTCTGACCAACTGTCATTGATCAAAGCACTAGATTCGATCTACGGTCTTACAGTGGTCTTCTCCCTTGTCCTTTCTATGTTATCCAGTTCCTGAGTGTACAAAAGTTGAAATTTGACCTTGACCTAGTTTTCTCAAGGTCATCATCTCATTTTCATCCCCTTTACCACCCAAGTAATGTGCTTTCTGTTTCATCTTTCTGTCTACAATGGTTGTGAAGATATGTGGTGGACTAACGGACAGACGAACACTGACAGTTACAGTACAATACATCACCGCTTTGAAGTGGGTTGTAAAAATTCCGTTTATTATAATAAAGACGAGAAAAACAATTCCTGGGTCCACACTTTTTTTTTTAGCATTTTCCCCAAAGTCTAATGGCCGGTTCCAATGGCTATCAATCGATAAACCATTGAATCCATCTGTAAAGAAGGTTTGAGATACTCCGCAAACAAGGAAGCTTTCTTGTCAGAGGGAGTAATGGCGGGCCACTCTGTTCAACAGATGGTAAGGGAAAATTTGAAGAGGTCATGATGGTGGGTTACCCTTAGCAAGCTGCTCCTCTGATCCTCAGCTTCTGCACAGATGTTTGGGTCCGTGTGGGGATAATGCAGCATAGAACTACAATTACACCTTGCCATTCTATTTACAGGATTGGTATTTAAACTGTTGCTGCGTCAACCATTGCACGTGTAACAAGTAAAAGCCTTACAAATCAATATATTTCTGTTCAATAGACAAACATCAATCAAAGATGTTAAGAGAAGAAACATTAACTCCCCCAATGAGCGCTGGAGGTCATTATGAGATCACACACGTTTGTTTATTTGCCTGGCTATTTGTCCACAAGATAATTCCAAAAGTTTCCCCTGTGGGAATTGAAGGGGACACTTACCATACAGGTAAAAAATATTATGTATACTGTGTGATTAGATATATAATTACTTTAAGATATTTATACATATTTAGCTATTAAACATTTAATTTAAAAAAAACCCTCTTCATTAATCAGAATAAAAATGAAATATTAAAATTTGTGGGAAAGGATTTGTAGGAAATGTAATCAATGGAACAAACTATCACCAGTACTTAAATGGTCCTGAGCTAACATTTCTAACCACATTTTCATTCATGATGTAAAGACGTGACCCTTGAAAAGTGGAAGAGATGACAGGATCTTGATCGTTGAACTTGACCCAGATCAAGCTGTCTTAGAGCTTTGAAAATAATTTGGAGCCTTGGACAGAGGTAGTTATTGTATTGCGTGTGTAGACAAACATTTTTTCTCAAGTAAACACAGATGCCTTATATTTCTATCAAAACAAGGTTTATTGCATAAACATATTATATATTTTTTCTTACATTAAACAGATTAAACTTATTTGCATTTTTTAAATATCCACTCAGTTGTTGACTATTGCTCTTTTCTTTCTCCTTTTCTAAGCAGCATGCCAAGGTTTGTGTATCATATCTGTGTTTAGTTTTAATCTCTATACAATCTACAAGGTAAAAACAAGTCTTGGTAAAAATTAAGCTTGAAAGCAAGTTTTAAAAACATAAAAAATCATGAATTGAATGAATCCAGGTACAGATGTAGATAATAGTGATGTAAACTTTCAAAGTTTGATAAAAGGTCTTCAAATGAGTGTCCCCTCACATAACCATGCAAGGATGTCTAAATGGCACAACTTTTACACAATCATTAAGATAAAGTGATCTATGCTGGTTTCAAAATTACTATGACACTAATAGACAAAGGTGAAAATGTGGTCGATCCCTCAAATGTCAGTGTGCTGAGGATATCAAAGACATAAAGTGACATACAAGGAGAACTGTAGCTTACATTATACAGCCGTTAATAAAAGATTATGAGGCCATAAGTGACTGAAACACACAATATATTGTATTCACTGCTAATGCTAACATTCCATGGTGAGGCCTACAGACTCTACCCAATGAAATGAAACACAGATGACAATGTTACCTTGAATTTGCATATTTATGAAAATGCCCTCTCCTGCCATCTGATTGGATTAATAGCTGGCAGAAACTAGAAAAAATGGCTATTACAGTATAAACTGGAAAGTCAAATTTGTGACAGCACATACATACCTACATTTAGACCAGGCTGTCCCAAATCAAAGACATGTTAAATAGATTTCCCTGTCTTTCAAATATTTGAAGATCTTCACAACATGCATACTGATTTACAGTATAATACAATTTTGCTGTGGTACTTGACCTTACAAATATTTTTTTGAAGAAAGCCCTCTCTACTTTTGATCCACATTTGTTGTTTGATCCAACCTACATCAACTCACAAGGTTACACGTTAGGTCAGCAGAAATGTGTACTTTTGTCTCCATCCACTCAGTCAAAAGGTAAAAGAATCAATAACTACTGGTAGGTATGAATGAGAGCAAACCAGCCTCTAATAAGACAATGTCAAAGGGAGCACCATGTAATTTTGAAGCCCGCATGCAGTATGCTGCTGTAATACAGCCGGGCATTTATTTTAAATAACTGTTCCAATATAATTGAAAAAATCTTACTACAACCATTAATATCACAAAATAAAGTATGAAATAATAGAACATACTTGAAATATACCCCACTGACTCTTTAAATGGCTTTAACTAAATTGAATCTCCAAATTTGAATGGCAGTTTCCTCACCCAGCCCCATACCCACATATAAAAACATCCCTAAATTTAATATGTGGTGCCACTGGGTCGTTCAACCTCCATTATAAAAAAACAAGGAGCTTGATTGTAAGCTCCAGCATGGTCGTCCCCAAATATATTCCACACCAGGAGGCTTAATAAAACTGTGGTGCTGTAAGGTCGGAACCATAAAACATAGCAATGACCCCAGAAACTATCAGAGGTACAGCAGCAGACCTTCATTCGCACTGTCGATTTTGAGATGTAAATTGGTGCAACGACACAATTTGGGGTGTTAAAAATTATTTCAACGCAGATCATATTGTACTCGTGACGCTGACACGACACTCATCTAAACACAAACTCAGCTCTGTGGGTCTTGACCTGTGAACGCCTTGTAAACACAGTTCATTCGCTGAGCTGCAGTTCATATTTTAACCACTAGGCCGCGAACTTTCCCAAGAAACACCACAATAATGCTCATAGCCCTGCTGAATATCCCTGATTTGTCTCACTAGTTTCTACCCATCATACATTCTGCTGTTTGAAAGAATAATACATTACACAAGCAAAGTAGTACTTTATATTTATATATATACTATATATACAGTGAAATCCAGGGAATCTGGAGTTAGTAATGTTTGGCATAATGGCAGTGTACATACTGGCATGCTTTAGTGTGGTTTATATTGACCAGTCAGGCGGTACGATGAGTTGCTGAGGTGAGGTTTTCATACTAGCACTTTACTCAACCCCCCCCCCCCCCAACCAAAAAAACCCAAAACAAATTGAAACCTGGTCTGATATTTAACCCACATCACAGCTCCACTCTGATTTGGTTCGACATCTCTTGCGTCTTACCTTTATACATTTTTCACTGCTCAGACAGCCCTGACCTTACACTGCAGATGGAAGTAAAATTATTCAACCTTCATTGTACCTCCATGAAACTCAAGTCAGGCAACTCTACAACGCTACAGGGTTTCCTTCTAAAAACCAGGTCTCGGCAGAGTTTGAAGAATGTTGTCCTTTAGGTGAGTACAATGATACCTTAGCAGGTGGCAAAATATTATCCTGATGCTTGATGGAATACATGCCGGTAGTACCAGACGAAGAAAAACAACCCCAGAGCATTGCCGAGCGACCGCCATGCTTCACTGTCCTCTTCCAGACACACCACTGATCCATGGGCACAAAAAGTTACTGTTTTGTTTCATCACTTGACAGAACAGCAACCCAAAAACTTCTGTGTCCTGCTGGAGCTGACTTTTCTTGTGCTTTCGGGTCAGTAGAGATGTGTTGACCTTTAGATATGATCCTATTAGTAAATTTAGGCTCTTACAGAAAAACATTACTACTAACAAAATAAGTCTATGAAGATTACCACAGCGTTTTAAGAACATCTGATGTGAAAACATTGTTCTTGTGAGGGATGATATTCCAGGGGAAGAATAATTTTGAGACTGCCACAGGCTGAGTGATTCTGTTAATTCAAACTGCTGATAATTAGCAGATTTTTCTAACAAACCTAATGTTCAGTTGCAGTTGAGTTATTTTGCTTCCAACTCTGCAGCAAGTTTATGGCCAACACTGTTGATTGCACTCCATACAGCTTAATCCATCAGTCACTATAAAGAAAACAATGAGACATAGCAGGATAGTAATGATCCTTAAGTGATCCCTCACTAACTAATGAGTTGTGCTCCTTGTAGCTACGCTAAGATTTCATGTGCCCCAACGTTAGTGAACTGAGTCAAAGACATCTCAGTGTCTGAAAAAAGTGTGATCTTTATACAGAACTATATGAGATATGACAGGTTTACTATACATTTAAATACTGTACCCACATTCATTCACAGTTCACATTCAATGCCACTAGGGTAAATACGCCATTACCCATGATAACCACTGTTTTATTTTTGAAATCGAGAATGGCTCAAAGCACCTGATAAATATTTTTTGTTAATTAGAAAATCAAGTTTAAAGGGTGGTCCTGGTCTTGAAAACAGCAAAATAAAACTTTCCATTATCATGATTTATATAAAAACATCATTTTCCTTCCTCAGTTTTCCTTGAAAGTCCAGCTGCTCTACATGGTTCGACAAACAAATATCTACCTCACGTTGTCTGCTTCTGCAAAGTAAGTTAAAAAGAACTCAGCTGATTGTTTAGAGAGAAGTGCTCGGATTGTGGCTTGTCCAGCTTTGGCTGCAAAGACAAAATTGTGAGGTCACGGCTGTTCTGTCCACTCCCCCATGCTCACAGTGCAATTGGTTACTCCATGCCGTTTCGCAGCATCTGATTGGCTGCGATAAGCATGACACTGATGATGAAAGCCATTGCGAAGGCGCAGATCAGGCTTTTCCTGACACATGTCTGCCGGTTCTTCTTCTTGGGATGGACTAAGGGATTGAAAGTGAAAGGAAAAGAAATAAATGATGAGTAAATATCAGGGGACAAGAGGGACAAGTGACAAGTGTAAAAGTTTAGCCTGGTTTCTGTCTGTCAAGTCATAGCAGCCAGAACACTCAAATCATGCCAAATAAAGTGATTCCAGCCCGTTCCTCGACCCCGGAAACCTTTTTGCATTTGGAATGTGCTCAAATCTTTTTTCCTGTCTGATTAAAACAACTTCACCCAAGGTGTGTTTCAATCACTATGTAAAGCTCCACCTGACACCCACTTACACTGACCTCACATCAGCTCTGAAGACTAGATTTATATTTAGCACAAATACTGTATATAAGTTGTTACCAATCCTCTCATGTAATTCTTGCAGTAGGAGAATGAACTCTTAAAGTCAGCATAGTGAATAATAAACTACACAGACACTTCTGTTGAGTTGAGTATAAAAATCTGGTTTATAGGAAGGAATTGTGAATTTTATCCTGTCTGTCAACGTGTACATCCATTCTGGGACTAATTTTTCTAACCCAGATCATAAATGATGACGTCTGCAATATAAAAATGCTGAATACATAAGAACCATTAACTGGCTTTCATAATTTTTATGCAGCAGCAAAAACAAAGAGTCATGGGCAGTCGTGTGGAAATGCTATCCTTCTACCTATCTGTGTGAGCTCAAAGACCTTCTTCCACAAAAGACATCATCTCTGGAGATTGAAAGAGGAAGTGGGGTACAGGCAGACGTGTCCACCAATGGGCGTTGCAGCAAGAACACCAACGAAAAGTTTCTTCTCTGTCAGGCCCCTTGTATCAGTTTGGAAGCATCACACATTGCATTAATAAGTCAAGTTAAAGTTCTGAGTCCTGGATCTAAGATGGGCTGTAAAAGGCGTAAAGTCCCATCGGACAGGAAGACTGGAAGGCAGCAAGCATGAAAGAAAGGAAGTTGAGGATATGGGAAAAGGGATAAATACGGGAAGCCATACAGGTGTTTTTAACTAGACAGGCTCTACATCACTTCATCTGTTCTCGATCCCTCTTACGCTTCCTCTTTTGACATCAGTCCTCTATTATTATTCTACTCTCTAACTCCACGTCACACCCTTCCTTTAACACCAGAAACTTTAACAAAGAAAATGCCAAGCTGGCAGTTTCCTGATCCCTTCTTTAGGCTCTTATCTCCTCCTTCACCGTCCCTTTGCTGCTAAGTTTCTGCATTCCTTCTCGGGTGACTCTTTTTAGGAGTCCCTGACTCTGACTCCTGACTGCGCTTCAGTACCCAACGGATTCAAGCAAACGTTTCTTTCTTTCTAATACCATGAGTCTGTCTCTACCTGTGTCCTACTTTAACTCACCGATGTCTTTCAAGCTTCTGTTTTTGTCTTCTCCCTGAAGTAACAAATTGATCTTACGATGATGATGATGATAACACGATAGGTCTGATCTTAAATATAATATTTGCATTGGTGCTGAGTTAGATGAGAAGATTAGTAACATTCCTAATTACAGTAATGTTTGTTACACCAGTGGTAGAAACATGAATACACAACCTGTGCAGCTGCATCTTTGTCATATAACCTTGACATTTTCCTCTCTGTAGTTAAATTGCTGTGAAGATAAGGTCTTTATTCTTCTCCCCAACTGTTTATATTGGACAATTTTTTGTCATAAACCACAGAAAAAGGCAGTAGACTTCAATGAAAACAACATCAGACTAATCTGATATAACTAGTAATTCAGGTTAGTTTGGCCCTGTTCCCTTTGAATAGATGAGTGTTTTTTCACATTTCCTGACTCACAGCATCAAATTTCATCTGACTTACAGGTTGAAATCATAAACACAGGTACCCATAACAGCTTCCTCACCTCCCTCATACTCAGGGCAGTTTCCTGAGGTTTCATTGAGGCTCTCCTCCTCAGTGATGATGATGTTCTCTATGTCCTTCATCGTCAGGTGGTCCCTGAAGGCATGGAACAGCACCTGCTTCAGCTCATCCAGAGACAGCTGCTGCATGTCAAACTGCAGGGGCACACAGCAATCAATTCACAGACACAGTCATCCACAAGCTGGCGTGATGGGGGCAGATATATATAGATGATAAGAATGAGGAATGAGATGTACAAGATGCAGAAGCTGTATAATATAATTATGTTTACCTTTGCTGTTTATGGCTGTCTCGATCAGCATGCAAACTTGTGTGTGCTAATACATGGATAAATACTGTATATGTAAATGAGTTGGTCAATTAAAAATAAAACACAAGCACAGCTACTTCCTAGTGTGAGGTTACATTCTCAATTGCGGGTTCATGTGTTAGTTCCAAACACTGAATTAACATTTGTAACTTGGCTTATCCTGTCTGCCCTTCAAAAAACAATCACCTCCTTCCTGTCCCAGCCAAGAAACCCCCCAACAATCCATACACACACATTCACAGACCATCCTAAAATCCATGTCCAGATTATTCACCTCACTGGCATCCGCAAATACAATCAGTCGCTTGGTTTAGCACAACAGATGGACATACTGAGACAGACGAGACAAAGAGGAAGAAAATTCTGACTTGATTGAGAGAAGAGATGATGTAAGATGAGAAAATATGGAAGTATTCAGGGCAAGGAAAGCTGAGAAGAGGGAAGTAGTGGGTGACACAGATGGAAAAACAGAACTGCCAGACAATGGTGGTAGAGATGTGAGAGGAGTGACGGTGAAGAAAAGATGCTCATTTCAGTTTAGAAATGATTTATCGCAATGCTCATTAAATGCTGAACAGAATTTTTTATTTTTTTATTTTTTTACAACATCCAGAAAAAACAACCTGTAAAGATCACACCACCAACTAACATCACACTGACAGCTTTTTATCGTGTTACTACCAGATTTCCAGGCGTGAGTGGATGCATCAGCAAGTCACTGCTTCTGGGCACAAAGTAGTGCAGCACATATTACATCACATAACCTCAGCATATTTCCATGCACTAAGACAAGGTAACATGCTAAAAGGTGAGATTTAAAAAACCCAGTATATAGAATATTTCATCATACCAATTTAGCCATGACCTAGCTTGACCATGTTTAAAGGTAAATCCTCAATTTTAAAAGTCAATCTACAGTTTCACATCACGTTCACTGTTTTAATGCATTATTACATACATTCATTTCTATAATAAAGGTTCTCAACAGATTTTTCTTTGGTAACATTTCGTATAGCTATCAAAAAAAGCTGTTTTTAGAAGAGCGCCGGTATATTTTTTGACACAAGCACTGCAATGTATAAATAAATGAAAACTCTAGCCTGTTCTTTTTTTCTCTGTTGGTGTTCCCTGATTACAACACTGTACTAAAGCAGTCACTAGAGCGGAACCAAGGCACTGATGCAATCATTTAGAGGCATGATATAATCTACCAGAACACATGCATATACATGAGGGGTAATTTATACACATGTACAATCATACATGTAGAAACTTGGAATGCTGTGTTGGTTGTTTGTGTATCATCTATGCAGGCAAAACGATCCGCAAATGTTCATTGATTTCAATTCTACATTCATGTTGCCTGTTCAGTTGATTTACACAGCAATAATGGAAACATGCAAGTTGTGGTGTGCAGATGCATACACAAGCACAGGAAGACAATTATTCAAACAATACAATACAGCAAACATTGGACATTAGAAGGAATGAAAACATAGCAAAGAAACACACTCATTAAATCTCGTATGGCTGTTTTCTTTCACTCACACCACACATAAACTCAGATATGCTGCCGCTGAGAAAACCCCAAAAGAACTTGGAATGAACATTATTAACAATTTGGCCCTTCACCTTTTTGCCCCTTTATAATTTTAAGATGTGAAAACTTCAGTTTGACCAATGAGAAGAAAAGAAACAGAATACCAATGTAAATGAAAGTGTTTTCCACCAGCAAAACTTTAAAATTTTAATTGACACAGATCTGAAGCATGGACTAATAATAAAAAAAACAATATGAATTTTTATATTAATACTTTCAGAGGAAGTTTAAGTTGTGTTCGCATCACTGGTATTCACTTTTAATTAAGAATTAATGAAGTTCTCATCACGTTATAAAATTATTTCAAATTTTCTAGCGTCAAAAAAACCCACCTCTGTATTGTACATTAGACTGCTCTCTTTACTGACTTATGCAACCTTGAGCCGCTCTGCAGGACGGAGACACAGAGAGTGGGAGCAGCTGTTGGCGGGCCTGAGCTGTCTGATTTCTGCTCTCCTTACCAAAGCTGTCAATGCTTTGAATGGATGCTGGGAAACAGAGTAACATGTCTTTGAACTGCAGCCCCAGGACAAACAACATGACAGCTCAGAGCAAGAGCACAAAGAACGCACAATGTTCCTGTCCCTCTATCTGGGGGGGGGGGGCAGAGTATCTCCAACCTGTTACCGACGAACAAAGTGATTTCTCCTCCTGACCATTCTCTGTGGTATATAATGCCAAAATGAATAAAAACACCCAGATAGACAAAAAGTATATACTGTACATTTCAAATGGTCATACTCTGCAACTGCTGGATTGAGGTACTGTAAAGGAACCATTTCATGTATTCTGAGACCATTAAATCTTTCACTGAAGGATTCAGTGGTATGTGATGGGTGTGTATTTGTGTGTAAGTGTAAGGAAAACAGCAGGGGGCCGTGAGCAGTAACCGAAGAAGCTGCAACCCACCTTCCCTCCTGTATATTCCTTTTTTTGACCTCATCTGTCAGTCATCTGCCTGCTTCGTCCTCTGACCCGTATCTGAAATCACTCACTGACAGCAGCCTAATAGTAGCGTTTCTTCTTTGTTTTGTGCTTTAAAAAATTAATTATATTTGTACCAAAGCACTTTAACCAAAGCAAAATATCCATACTCATTCACACATACACCCTTAACAAAAATATAGCTTGAGGAGACTCAGTTTTCCTGTAATTTCTTAGCAAAAAAAGAAGATAATCCATCCAAATGAAATGTAGCTTTCAAGATGCCAGTTAAAAAACAGAATCAGTACTTAGGAGTGCTTTAGGCAGGTCCTATTAAAATGGCAAAAGTCCCTAGTCTGGAGCATGCAGGTGTAGAAATACAAACCAAGTCTTATGTGTGTGTGGCTGGTCTCAGAGGAAGGAACCAGGTGTGGACATCCAGTGCTGGCATTGTTATTTGGGAGAACTGCCAAATTCTGTAGAATTTTAGTGAAATAATCATTCATTTAACACACAGCAGCTCTGTTGGTCATTACTGCAGTCAGCATAGTCAAAACAATTACGTTATGTGACCTTTCAATGAGTGTCTTAATGTACGACTCCTGTCGGTTAGAGGGTCTGTCTTGGCAAAGTAGCGTTCACTGATGCAGATTTGAATAAATAAATACATTCTTCAATTTATTCTATCAACAAATGTACAAAAACACACAGAGGAATGCTTGTTTTGTTACTTTTCAATGTACAGTAATTCAACCTCTGAACAATTCATTGTTCAAACCTGAGACCCATCAGTTTTAATATCAAGTGAATCTCCCCAGTTTAAACATTGTAGAATCAAAACTCCAGCATTGGTTGGACACACAGTGTACAAGAGAAACTCAAGCCTAAAATTCATTTCACTGCTCCATATTTAAGTTTAAATGCACTTGCAAATGAAGGCAAAACCTGTATCTTTATTCCTCCCGAATAAATGCCCCATAAGGGCTCTGTTCTGTTCTGTCCTGATCTGTTCAGTTCTGCGATGCCGATGGACAAAGGTGAGGCAAATCTAAATCTGCATAAAAGCAAAATTTGTCTGTAACTTATAACAACATATTACATTTTCAGTGCCACAACTGGAAGATTCCAACAAAGAAGAAAATTGGATAAAAAATTGTTCAAATTGAGGCAGTGAAAGGTTTGGCTTGTTACCTTTCAAACAAATAGCAACACCATTGTGTTATCAGTGCAAACAAACCATGACTACCTGTAACAAGCTTGTTGTTGTAGTGCTGTAATGTGAAAGCTAGTGATGCCACACTGGAGTACATCGTGGCAGCAAGAAAGTATGTCACTAGAGGTCAGCAACAATCCTCAACCTAAACACTAACCGTCAAAAAGATTTCTAGTGAGAACATAAATATCTTCCTGTGGTCCACCTGTCAACACCTTTATACCTACACCATGCCTTCCTCGTCTTCCGTACGCAGTGGGGTTGTGAAGTTTCAGAGGTTTCGACAACAACAAATATGGTGATGTTTGGAGGAGGTTTTTTTTATAATGTAGATTGTAAACAGGAAGTGGAAAAAGAGGAGCTAAAGATATTCTCTCCGGTGGACTGCGAGGTCATTTTAGATTCACTGAGACTTCAGGAGGAATAATTATGCTTCAGTTTTTTCTTCTTTGTGTCCGTGTACTTGCTTAATTTACAATAATTATTTGCCACACAATAATTATTTCTGTTGGTATTGCTCCATTTTGTCCAACCAATTCATAAGCTCTCCAAAAATGAGTTTTGCACAAATCATGCGGTGGTGGTGGGGCTTTGACCGTAGTGTTGTTCAATCGCTTATTACTCCTCCAAACCAAGAACCCCAAAACCGATGGATGTATCTTCTAAAGATGACAGACATCTGCTAAATGAATGAAATGTGCCACCAGACTCTAATGCCATTTTGTGGCTACTGGTAGATGATAAAGGATCTTGCAGAATCGCCCCACCCGCTCTGGCTCGGCGCAGACATAAACTCTAGACATTACTGTGATATTACAAAAGAAAAAAGTTGCTGTTGTTTTTTTTCTCTCTCTTTAGGCATCATAGTTTAATTTGGAAAGGAAGGCGTGGGTGCTCCTTTTTACTGAAGTGATTTACCGACTGTCAGCATAAATGCGGTAACTTGTATCAGGAGTTTTCCAGAGCAGATATTTGAATCTCCCTGAGGCTTTACCCAGACCAAGTAGAAAATGAACAGACAAAACAGGATTTTCAACAATACACTCAATCAAATAAGATCACAGAGGTTCACACAATATATTCAAAACAGGCACCTCCGCACAAAAAATGGGATTACAAAACTTCCCCGAAGTCGATCATTATACACATCACTGTGCGACAACATCGTTTGAACGTTTTGGAGCGATCCATTTAGGCCCGCCATCAGTCCCCTTCCTTCATCTTTCTCTTTCCAATACAATGACTCTCCCTCTCTTCCTGTC
Source organism: Antennarius striatus (assembly GCF_040054535.1). Taxonomy (NCBI): domain Eukaryota; kingdom Metazoa; phylum Chordata; class Actinopteri; order Lophiiformes; family Antennariidae; genus Antennarius; species Antennarius striatus. The sequence goes on from NC_090788.1 coordinate 16,352,903, forward strand.
TCCCTCTGAGGTCTGTGAAATATAAACAGAAACACGCAAAACACACACACACACACACACATGTATGCACATACACGCACACACACGGTTCCCGCAGTCCTCAGAGACACACTTCCTCCCACCATTTCATCACCCCTTCTTCACTCTTCCTCCTCCTCCTCCTCCTCTCTGTTCCTATGCTGTTCTGCTCTCTGCTTTCACTCCTTGTGTGGCTTTTCCTCTCCTGCTTCTATCCTCTCATTTTCCATCCGTTTCTTCCTATTTTCTTTTGGCTTGTCTCTCTTTGTGGGAGGTGAAAATTTTAAATCACCCCTGAGACAAAGACTGTCTGCGACCTTCATGAATCACAGTCTCTCGTTCTTTAATTTTCTCCAACACTCCTCCTTTGTGTTTTCCTTTATATTCCTGTTATGTGGGGCATCCCCCCACCCCACCCCATCCGCACCACCACCAGCACCCTCCCTGTCGCCACACATTGTCCAGCTCCCTTCCCCTCGTCTTTCATCTCTCGCTCATCCCTCCTTCAGATGCTTCTCATTTGCAAAAGGTGCTTTACTTCACACGACTTACAAAATAATAGGCTGGAAAATCAGCAATTATTTCATTAACTGTGTGTTTTTTCTCATGTGTGGACAGCATAAGAAGTCATTTTTAATCATATTTTCTTGAAAGGATAAAGAATATTAAAAATCTGCGTAACCTGAAACACAGAAACACACACACACTCTTTCAGTGAGTCATCCTCTAAATGTTTCTCCCCTCATTTGACTCAAGGAAAGCAGCTTCCCGAGAGCTGTCACACTGCCCAACCAGCCATCCTCTCACTCACCCCCTCGCCCTCAGCACATGCACACACAAACACACACACACACACACACATGCACGCACGTACGCAAGCGCACGCATACACACACAGAATGCTGCACTTTTCATTATTGTTGCATGTCTTTTTACCTAGGAAGAAATAAATGAAAAAACAAAAAAATCCGCTCACTTTTTAAATAAAAACCAGAAGCACGTTTAAAAGCATTTAGATCAGCAGATCAGCTGCAGCCTTAATTACCACAGTGCCCAGTTTGGGAAAAAAGCTCAGACTTTCCTGGGGTACATCTCTCAAATTTTTATTATGCTAATGCATTCTGCAACACTGAATAAATAATAATAAACAGACACACTCACTAGAACCCCAAAACACACCCTGAATTCTCAGCAGGTCTTTTTTCCCTTCCAGGCAAGAAAAGAAGTCACTTGTTTTAGTTAGAGACAGAGGAAGAGACAGGAGGGGGTTCTCTGTGTGTGTGTGTGTGTGTGTGTGTGTGTGTGTGTGTGTGTGTGTGTGTGTGTGTGTGTGTGTGCATGCATGCGCGTGTGCATGCGTGCGTACGTGCACGTGTGTGTGTGTGTGTCCCTGCAGGAACCAGGACTGTGCTTAATAATGACTGCTGAAATATACAGACAGTAAGTAAGAGGAGGTGTTGAGGCATGGATATCATAGCTTTATAGGGGACATATCCAACCCACTCCTCCAAATGATCAGTTCAGAGGGGAAATACGACGGGTAGGTAGAATTTGACACGGCAAATGTGACTAAAAGTGAAAGAAAAAGATGGAATGATGAGATTAAAGAGAAATCCTTTGGGTTAATTTGGCAGCATTGATTCACAGCTGATGCACCTTGACACCTGGTGATCACACACCAACCCACAGAAAGCATCAACATTGGGTAATTCTCGGTGATTAGTTGCACCACATTCATTTCAATATTTGCATGTAAGTTAACATTTTATGTACGGGATATTAATTCATTTACTATTTGAAATGTTAGTATGCGATTAGTTGAAACAAAATTGATCGGGGGGGTCTGTGACATCAAGCTAGAACGGTGCTGTCCATTTTCCGTCACACTCCTCAACACTCTGAAGTAAAATATAATTGCCTTTCAATAGCAGCTGTTATCAAGATGCCTTTTTGTCATGAAAAGTGACTCTAAATATTTGCTCCTTGGTAGCAGCGTGTAAGACGGTGTGTGTGTGTGTGTGTGTGTGTGTGTGTGTGTGTGTGTGTGTGTGTGTGTGTGTGTGTGTGTGTGTGTGTGTGTGTGTGTGTGTATGTGTGTGTGTGTGTAAACAAAGCCTTAAAGACACGTGGCGAACAACATTATCTGCCTTTGATATGCAGACCTCATTGATTCAACACGGAGGTAGAAGTGATTGGATGAATGAATGTACTGGAGGAGGCAAAGAGGCACTTTGATTACACTTTGCCACTTGACTCATTGATTTAACATTAAGTAACAATAAAAATAATGGAGGAAGGAAACAATTGAACAATAGCTACACTTGCATAGTGAGATAAATCCATTCGTCCAGTCCATGATCTGTAACAACCAATCAGGACTGGAGTCTATCCTAGACTGATGTAAAGACAACCAGTCATTCATGCTCACATGTGTGTGTGTGCACACACACACACACACACACACACACACACACACACACACACACACACACACACACACACACACACAAATATAAGTATTGAGCCACCTCTCGATATAGAAGCAAATGTAATACAGGTGTAACCTTTTCTTCTGGAGGAAGCCTTATACCCAAACGTAGAGTGAACCCCTCATATTTTAAGTGCTTGCTTTGCACAAGGATAAAGAATGGAAGATAAACATAATGAAGATTGTGAGTGTTGAGAAACAACCATTTATTCACCTGCCAGAAGATGTTGTCAATGGTGTTGCCCAGAAATCCTTCTCGGTTGTCAGATGACAACAGTTTTGGCCCAAGTATCGTCATGAACTCCTCAAAGTCCACCTGGCCATCTCCTGTAGGCACACACACACACACACACACACACACACGGAAAGACAGACCGGGACAACGGAGAATGAGAATACAAACAGGAGGGCTGGCAGGCTGGATTTAAATAATACATTTCATGCTGGAGTTTACTTTCTCACGAAAGTAACAAACAACGCCCCAGGATAGATCAACAGATGGATGTGTCATCATCCACATCCACAATATAACATCATTAAAATTTATTTCTCAAATAATATTTGAGCACCTGTACATGTATATACCTGTATGTCTATGTGTGCAAGTGATTGTAGGACCATTTTGTGTTAAAGTGAAAATGAAGGGGACAGCTCACTCAGATGCTATAGAACTAACGAATACAAGCCTTATATTACAAACTCAGCTAATCCCGGAAGCTAACATTAATTTTTGTCACTAGTTTACAACATTTTCTATTCATTTCTTGCTCCGCCTATTGTTTGTTCCAATGAGAAGCTTCTCAGATTCTTAAACAGCACTCATCTCCACAAATGTCAGTGCTGCTTTTGCCATTAGAAGGAAAAAAATGTATGGATTCCCTTGAAAGAACTTTACAAATACGTATTAATTACATGTCAAACAGAGACTTGAATAGGTTTTTCAATAAGCTGATTCTAATGAATTGCCTCACTCTGAGCCAGCCGAATGTATAAAAAAAGGCAAATATGTAACCAAGCAGATCCACATGTATGGAGAGTTAAGTTTCTAATAACGTTCACAAGAATAAAATCCTAGGAAATGCCTGGGAAGCCGCTGACAGAAATGAATTATTGCAATAAATTAATCATTGGTATCAAACTTCATCAGCTTTTTGTTCCAACTGTAGTTTCTAAAAGATCATAAATTCACACGTACCCGTCTTTTTACGACTTTGTGTCACAGTTCTTTATTATTTTCTGTTTTATTTGGAAAGTCTGCATGTCATATTCTTTGATTCACACTTCCTGTCTTCTTTATGACATGTTTATTGTTCGGTGTTGATCTTCATCACTCATTCTAGCAATTTTTTGTCCTCATGCTCCTCCGTACTCCTTTGTTTTGTTGTGTTGGGTTGTTGCCAGTGTGTTTTCCTGTTTTTCTTCCATGGACATTTATTGCCTGTGAGTGCCTTTATTTTGAGTTATGAAATCTTTAAACTGCATCCAGCTTGTCTCTGCAGTGACAAAAGTTTGTCTAGAAGCTGGAGAAGAAGATACCACCAGATACGAGTAGATGAAGATTTTCAAAAGGATTTAATGACATGAATTGGGTCACATGAAGGGCTGTGCAGGTTGTCTTACCACCTAATAATAACTGACTTGCAGTGCTTTACTTGTGACAACATTGAGGTGACATGGCACAGACTTGGATGATTTTAATAGTGATGCTGATTCTCCTCTGCATAAATGGAAGCGCTGCTCTCAGGTGGTCAGACTACTCACCGAGGCAAAAGAAAAAAGCTTTTAGATCTGACCTCTGACATCTACTGAGAGCTGCAGAACCAAGAGCTGGCAAATAACAACCTGTTGAAAGATGGACTTCTTTGCTTGTGATGCAGGGACTGCTTGGAAAATTGCAGTTCTCTGTGAATGTAGAAGCAGAGCTGGAGTTTATGGGGCAGGGCTGACAGGTTCTCCTTCTGTTGCCTCCTGGGGAATTTGTTGTTGATGATTGTGTGTTGTGTGTGTGTGTGTGTGTGTGTGTGTGTGTGTGTGTGTGTGTGTGTGTGTGTGTGTGTGTGTGTGTGTGTGTGTGTGTGTGTGTGTGTGTGTGTGTGTGCATGTGTGTGTGTGCCTGCATGCTTCTGCGAGCGTACACGCATGTGTGTCCTTAAATTGTGCCTCACCATCCATGTCCAGTCTCTGCATGATGATGGCCAGCTCCACTTCACTGGGCATGTAACCCAGGGAGCGCATGGCCATTCCCAGCTCCTGTTTAGAGATGAATCCATTTCCATCCCGATCCAAGACACGGAACGCCTCGCGGATTTCTGTGCGACACACACACACACACACACACACAACATATCACTGTTTATTAAACGTCATTTAATTCTGTCAGAATTTTATGAAATATATGATCTATCATACACAAAAGAGTAAATACATAAAAGATTTAATGACAGTTTCTTTTACATTGGTAGATTAATCTGTCAAACATTTGACATAAATGTGATTTTCATTTAGTTTGAGTTGGTGTGGTGCAGGATATGAATGAGTCGTTGGTGTCGGGTTTATTTCAACATTAAGTGTTTCAGGTCTCTCTCTCTCTCTCTCTGTCTCTCTGTCTGTCTCTCTCTCTGTCTCTCTCTCTCTCTCTCTCTCTCTGTCTTTCTCTCTGTCTGTCTCTCTCTCTCTCTCTCTCTTTCTCTCTCTCTCTCTCTCTCTCTCTCTCTCTCTCTCTCTCTGTCTTGTTCTTTATCAATATTCGAAACATGTACTTGGCTGCTCCATTCTTTTTCCAGGGGTCACCACAGCAAGTCATTGCAACTGGCACTGTTTACTTGGTTAATTTTTATGCTGGATGGCCTTTCTGCTGCAGCCGGGATTCGAACCCATATCCCCCACATTCAAGGCCAAGGCTTAGTCCTATGTTGTTTAATTATTGAAAATTTAAAATAATAATTTTTATTTATTATCTCCTCCATATTTTGTGTTTTTGATCCTTACTTTACTGCTCTCTAGCTGTTAAGCTTCTTACACCACAGATCATTATATGTTCACCATTTGAATAATGGTTGTTGTCTTTTTGGAGCAAAAACAATTGTGCTGTTTGCATAATGCTACAAATCCTTTCATAATTATAATATAATTTATAATAATACTGCTTCATTACTATAATAATTTTCTGAAATTATTCTAGCCCTCATATGTTAGATTATTGGTTAAAGACTACAAATAATTGCAAATGCAAATGCCTTTATTTAAATAGTATAATTAAGTCATCATCATCTATTACACTCTGATTCAGAAGATTGCACATCTTCAATGTTGGTGATCCCAGTGCCAGTGAAAGGAGACAGAAAGGTTAGTGAAAATCATGGTGCAGGTTTAAAAGACAATTAAACTGAAACATTAGCCAATTAAAATCGTGGAATTATCTATACAAGTCAAATCGATTGTAGAAGCAGAAGACAGCAAATGGGTCAATTTGTTATTGAGTCGACTTGTGGGTGCAGCTTCAGGAAAGTTGAAGAAATATTCACATACTGGGGACATTACTCAATAAGTTGCTACTACTAAAACACATTCTACATGGGTGAAGTTCTGCGTTAAATGACACTTTTAACCTGATCATTAAGATGAAGATAAAAACATAACTTTTTCCTGAACTTTTTAATAATAAAAAAACACTTCTTTCTTGCCATGGTTACATAATGGATTTACATGCCTCTATATCATTCAAAAATCTGTTCTTGCGGCCACTGAATGCTTTAAAGTTTGTCTCAGATTGTATCTTATCAGCTGTCTTCTTGTCCAGATTGGTGGAACAGGTTGATTTGACCGTATCTCAGTCATATGATGATTCTTTTATTGTTTGATGATTTATTGTCCACATTTGGATTTGGCACATTTTTCCTCATATCTGCTTTGCTGTATTTTTGCTTCAGATTTGGTAACATAAGTGTAACAGGTATATTTATTGAATTCAGAGGTTGTTCTATCTGATCTATTATCATTATGTACTATACAGTAAACTACATTACTATTCTTTTGAATGAAGCATTGCACAGATAATTGATTTGAGGTTAGCAAAGGTCTTTAAACAGAATTTTGACTTTAAGTTACTAGTCATCAAAATAAAACTATCAGGTGATGAAATGTTGAAAAGCATAAATATTGATTTTAAAGCCATTAACGACCTGCTCAGAGTCAAACATTAGAAAGAAAAAAATCGGCAGTCGTTTTTGATTATAGAGTACAGTATTTGACTGCTTAAGAGACACAGTGCTGCTTAAAACAAGGTCAACTCTCCAGAGGTGGTCAAACAAATAAAACATTAAATGTACATTTAGTTTGCATAGTAAATGATTGACATGATGGACACAAATGAAAATATGTATGCTGTCTTTTTCATTATTTAGAATATTTATTCAGCAAAAGTGATGCACACATATTTTAAGCTTACAAACAATTACATTTTCTTTATAAATATAGTACAGGAGAAAGAAAAAAAGTTTCCGTTTCATATGTTCCCATCACGTCTTCAGCTGCTTCTTCTGCATTCCGGGTAATGGGGGCTGCTATGGGCTGATACTATAATATTATATGATTTATTTTTATTTATTGGACAGTAACATAATATCATGTAGTTTTAACAGTTTTCAAGTGATTTTACGACTCCAATATTTGTGGCGGACAGTAAAATCAAGTTTGCGTCAAGTGAAATAACGCAAACTCGATTTTTATTTTTCAATGTATTTTTTTATGTGTAATCTACAACTACAGTACGTAAAACAATGTAAATCAAGGTACACTTGTATAATATGTTTACAATATAAATATCAGTAGTCCTTCAGTTGTGTGATTGTTTTATCTGCATCATAAAATCCTAAAATACAACAGTAAATGATCAGTTTTGGTGATCTAATCATGAACCTGTCCCTCCAGTAATATTGTGAATTGCCCATTCCCATACATTCTGCATAACCTTGCAGTTTCATCCATATCACAGTAGCTTATCTAAAAATTTACACAATCTTTTCAGTTCCTGCATGTTTTGCCAAAAATAGAAATCCCCCACATCCAGCCCACATCCTCCTGAGGGACTGATTAGGAGACTTTAGCAGGTAGGTGGTGCTGAAAGGTGCTTCATTGTCTAAATATCAGGCTCTCTCATTAACAGAAAGTGCTGCAACCAATCTCAGGCAAATCAAGGTGAGAGTGATCTTGTGCCCCCCCCCCCAACACATACACGCACACACACACTCTCTCTCTCTACTATGCTTGTCTCCATACATCTTTACGTATCGCATTTTACAAACCCTGGGGGGACCTCACTAATCCCTCCACACAGCACAATCACCGAAGGCTAGGCCACGTTCATTTCCGACTCTCTCCTCCCCCACCACAAAAGGTTTTCTTCCTAATTTGAAATTGTAAGTAAATGCACATCTTTAGAAACAGCTATCTGTTCAAGCAGCACAATCGCACTAACCTCTGAGGATCTTCTCACAAAATACCCCGGTCGATCTTTGGCTAATTGGTTGTCAGTCATTTGAAACTATCCCAAGGAGGGCAGAAAAGAGGGTAAGCTGAGCTTTCAGGTGGGGAGGGCTGATCGAAATTATTGACTTGATAAAGACAACAGGGACAGGAAAGACTTGCGAGTCTTCCTCACAGGGGAACACTTTATTTTTGTGAGTCTCCACACTTCAGGGATTGTGAGGATGTCATATCAGTGGATGTTGGACATTTGAGTAAATCTTTAAAAGAAAAACGCAGTGAAGGAGAGTAATAGCACGCTGCGCAGTGGAATTTAAATCACAATTTTACACAGACTAATCCTTTTCCAAACGTATACAATGAATTTTACATGAAGTTCATCTCTCTGCATCTCTCTCAGACTGTCATTAATATTCACATCCTGACATGCCGCTTCTTCCTCCTCTGTGTATTAAGTCTATCTCAGATCTGACTCATATGTCTGTCTTTGCTCTGTCAGTTTTGGGTTAAAGTCAAAGTGTAGCTGCAGTCTCCCTCTGACCCTCTGAATGTCCCAATACAGAAGATCAATAGACTTGACCGTAATACCAAAGAAAAGAGAAGAACAAGACTGGGATGAAGATGAACCTGGATCCTCCCAAAATGAAGTGCGATGTATTTGATGCATTTGTATGCATCTCGGCAGCAAAGAGTAGATTTTCAATCGGGCAAAAGTGAGCTGCTCAGCATTGTATTGCTGTTCAATGGCTGTGTGTGTGCACTCTTGTGTTGATCATGTGTGGGGAGGTGTTATTATGAAAGCCAAACCCCTAGGACTGAATGTGTTCTCCCTGTGATTGATGAAACACCTCAGAAGCAGAAGAAAAGGATAGCGGCGGTCCAACCCGCGAGTGATTAACTAGCCTTCTATCTGCAATAACAGATGATCCTAGAAGAACCCTCAGCATTTCTCTGAAGCAGGATTAGGAGTTTTCAAATGCTGGCAGCAAATACCACAAATATTTTTGCCCACATCAAACAATCCCATTGGTTATGTTGAATTTGTGGCTGACAGAGTCGAGATACTGCTTTGTCATAACATCTGAATTCTATGAGTCCACTTTCAATTTATATAATAGCTCTCCATAGGGCCAAACTACTTTGCCCTTCTTTCTGTCCTTGACAAACAAAACAGATCAGCAGCGACCAGCCTAATGATAATGAGACGTTTCAGTCACAGCATCAGCTCCAGTGCATTAAAGCAACTGTTTTTGAGGGAAAAAAATGGAGATTTGCACAAGGGGCTTTGGATTAAAAGATTTGTGAGACAAAGTACTTCATACCAAAGCTCATTCGAGCAAACTACAATAGGCCACGTGTATAAACACAAACAAACAAAGAGCCCCAGTCAAAAACTCACTCTTGGTCCGCAGTCGGTGAAAGGATTACCGCGAGGCTGTTTCATGTGAGATACCCACATGGAATCGCCTTCAATAAGGATCCACATGTAACGACATACACGGAACACCAGTTCCATGCTTTATACTGACTGGATAAAAAACAAAACTATCAGTTAAGGAAACTACAGTTACTTCTCCGGTTTTATTTTCTCAGGTTGGGACGTTGGATGATTAATTCAGACTCACCAAAGCAAAAAAACAACAACATGTAAACACAACCGACATTCAGACAGTCAAATTATTTGGAAAACAATTTTAAAGCACTAAGTGTGACATTTTTTTTGGGATGTAATAATGTAACCGTGTAATGATGTAATGATGTCAGTAAACTGCAATGCAAATGATCTGAAAAATATGTACAAGTCCACCAGAAAAGGAGACCTATTTCTGCTTCAGCCAGCAGAGCTGGAGGAGGTTTTGTGATCACCCACATTTATTGACTTTATGGTCTGGTTGTGAACAAGATATCTCAATGAGTGATTAATGGAATCTTTTTGAAGCTTTGTGGAGCGACGTGACTGGAACCAAATAAGACTTGTTCTGATTTTAAGGTGGTTTTTCTGTTTATTTTTCTTAATTTTTGTGATGTCATACTATATTTTCATGAATTTCTCAGTAAATTAGCCATGTGTCAATGACAAAAAAATGCCATCATATTTAGTCAAATAAATTGATCTTTATCTTTTGTTGCTTAAAAGAAAATATTCTGAATTAGTTTAATGTACAGTAACCGTTACTCATGGTTAATGTGTTCCAGGAACCACCCACAAATACGAAAATCCGCAACACAGCGACAACCTATTTATTTTATTATTTGCGGTAATTTAAACATTTATGAACAATCCCCATACTGAAGTTAAACCACCTTCTATCTGTATTACCTTTTCCCACACTCTGATAGACTGTTTAAAGCACTTTTGTCTCTCACGGAAGTGCACTGCGATGTAGTGAAGCCAGGTGTGTTGAGGGATTGCTGTATGTTTTTTTAATATTTAAAGTTTAATGCTGCTTCAAATGGTGCAATAATTTAATATTTGGATACCGTATGAAGATAATTAGATTTTATGCAAATAAGTTTTTAACTGCATTATAGTTCTTTTATGCAGTTATTGAGGATGTGGTTCATGTGAATATTTATTATAGCTTTTTGTTGTAGCTTGGTCTGGAAACAATTTTCTGATTGATTATGCTTTGATGCCAATCGCTTTGGCAGAGGCTTTTCCTCTGAACTTTCTGGTTAGTGATGTTGTCGCATTCCCAGACTCCAGACATTATTTCGGTGACTGCAATGTTCTTATGGTTGATAAAGCTAGTGATTGGAAATATGAAATTATTATTATTATGATCACAAAATGCTAATATGAGTCAGATAAGTTGGTCTATTTATATTTTGTAGACCTGGGAATTACAACATACAACACATAGATAATAAACTCATTCATTCACATAAGCTGCTTATTCAGGTTGCTGGAGCCTATCCCAACTGACTAAGGGTGAGTGAGGGGGTACACCCTGGATGAGATACCAGGTCATCGCAGAAAGTCACTTATACTCACACACAGACACACCTACTGAATGATTTATTCCCCTTGAGTGAGAGAACCCAGAGAGAACCCACACAAACCCGGGGAGAACACACAGAAAGGAAGCGAAGCGGGAACCTTTTCGCTCTGAGGCAACAGCGCTACCTGCTGCGCCACCGTGCTACCCTAGACAATAAACTGATGCTCAAAAACATTTAGAAATGTAAACATATTGGAACCAAAACGACAATGAATTTAAAATGGTATCCTCTCAAAGTGCAGTTTTACTTTCCCCCTTCTATATAAAACTATAATTACAACAAACTTTAAATTCGGGCATCATTGTTCTTTGAACTTGGATTAGGATACCTGTTCAAATGATAATGAAAATAACCCTATCCTTCTCAAAATCAGTTGCAAAACCTAACACTGCGTGTTCTATGTATTGGCTGTTACCACAGTTTACCTTCATACAAATGCATTTCACCAGTTTAGAGATTGCAAGAACAGGTTATGTTTTCAAGCAAACATCATTGTGGTGTAAATGGCCCCTGAGTCCTGTGACACATTTTATTTCCTAAGAACAATAATTGGAAGTAATGCATCAAGTTAGATCTTGACAGAATGACTAGATGGAAAAACTGTCTGTGGAGAATTAAGGTGTTGCAACTGCATTGTTCCTGTGGTGAAATGTTAATTGCTAGTACCTCACATTTTACGCCGCACCTCCACATCCACCTCCCACCCTTGCTCTTTCTGTTGCACACTCACCTCCCAGCTCCTCCGTGGAGATGCTGGTGAGCTGGAAGGCTTCACTGCCCTCTGTCAGGGAGGTACTCAGGTAGTTGTCTGGATAGAGAAGACCCGCTCGCACATGGTGGAATGGCATCTTCTCCCTGCAAAGCAAACACACCTTCAATATGAGTGTGACAGAGAAACATAAAGGTGAGGAGGATTAGTGCACCAGTGTTTCCAAGTGTATTCAAACCCTCGTCCTATTTAGAAACACAATCTCCAGTGAAGGGAACATTGTTCCTCCCTCTCTGCTGATGCCGGTTCAGGGAGAAACTGCTGTCTCCTCATGGTAAAATCACAGTGACAAATTATATAATCACTTTTTAGTTCAATGGAGCCACAAATAAAGCATTCCCCTTTTTATTGTTCTGATACGTACCATCAGACTACAATCAGGAAGTTGGAATTATTCAGCGATCATTCCCTCACTGTCTTTGTCCTGCCTTCTCTGTGTTCAGACTACTTAGTCAACAAAGGAAAATCACTAAGGTCTTGTCATTCCCTATTGTCTCCTCTAAACCCCCTTCGTCAGATCTCCTGGCTTCCTGTCCCACCAGACAATCCCAACTGACACTAAACACAACACCAAGAGACCTCAGGGGTTGGTGGAACATCAGTCTGCCACGATCCTCAACTGCTGTTTGATCAGATCCATTCTCTGGTTTGACTCGTGAATTTTTCCATGAAGGTCTGTCCCAGTAAAATATTTTGACACCTAAGCAATCTGTCTCATGTCTTATCCGTGCCAATTGTGCCTGCTGGAATGAGATGAGGTGAGGAAGAAAAAGGTAAGGATGGAGGGACGCGAGGAGAAAGATAGAGAGATCCCAGGAGTATTTCCTGGTCTGCCCACTGACGGACTGGATAGAGATAAAGGTGGAGATGTCTCTGTCACCGGAAACAGGATAAAAACACATCTTATTTTATGCAAACATATAAATATAAACATTTCCTCTCCTCTCCTCTCCTCTCCTCTCCCCTTCTCCTTGGACTGACCATAAATGACAGTGTAAAAGTTTAAGGATAAGTGCAAGTCTGGTGACCTACAGAGGACACAAGTGAAGAACGCTGCATGCTTGCATTAGACAGGAACAAAGAGCAAACTCTGTGTTGTGGGGAGGTTATTTTGCTGCTGTTTCCCTTTTTCCTGTCTGCACATAACAGTGAATATATGTTTGTTCTGCAAGATGTCTAATTACCACCTACAGAAGAAAGGGAGAGCCAAAGGCTGAATTACAGCACTTATTAAATTTTTCTTTTGGATTCAATTTATCACTGCTTCAATGTGTAGATATTCAACTCTTGAAAGAAAGATAAAGGAAATAATTTTACATTTCAAATGACAAAAAACTGGTTTGCTGACTATATTGTTCATTATTACTTATATTTATATGCCAATTTGTTTTCATATTTTCCGTAATATTCACTTGTGGTCACACTGGATGCTGGAAGTAAAAAGCAATTCTCTCTTTAAGGTTAACATCATTATTTGAGTTTGAGATGATTCAAATAAAATCTGCTCTTTTGCTTCTAAAATGTTTTTCCAGTTGGAGACTTTTTATATCTCCTCAAGTGAGATGGTACACACGCATACGTATGAGCAAACATGTTGGGAACATGTCAAAACTGCTTTTTGTGGCTCTAAATCAATGTGCTGGCATCTATTTGTCAGTGCAGGAGATATTGCTAATTCATCCGTGCAAATGTGAACATGTAAATAGTTCATTTCCGTGTTCTTCTGCAGAATTTGAATGAATCTGTGTGTTTGATTGATGTGAGTGCATTAGTGAAAGCAACAACTGAGTAATAATGAACAAGATGAGCAAAGTAAGGATTGAACCAAAAAAAAAATGAGTTACTGTGTAAATAAATGAATAGCAAATTGAACAAGGCCCGATTGAGGCAAAAATTAACAAGACGTGTCGAGATTGTATTTTAACAATCCATCTGCACTCACATTTACCCAACTGATACAAAAACTCACACACTTATTGCAAAACATACACATTAAACTCACTTCACCCACTTCCTGATTCTCACATGTCTCTCTTTCTCTCTAACTCCCCATTTTTCTCCCATGAATGTTTACGTGTGCAGGACGCTTTCAAATAGATGGGACATGAGAGAAGTGTAGGTCATGTTTGAACAGAAAACCATCTGATCAGAGAGCATGAAGAGGGACGTCATGACAGAAAGACAGACAGACAGAAAGGCAGATATACAGGCGAAGAGAGGGGTCAAACTTGGGTCACTGATGCCCCAGGGTCTCGAGTATTCATTGTGGTGGGCAAAGCAAACTCCAACTGAGACGGGAATGAAGAGGCTGAGATGAAGAAGAAGGAACAAACAAGGTTGAACCAAAAGCTGGAAATGGGGAGGAAGGAGAGTTCTCCTCACCTTCCTCAAATTCATTAGCAGAATGGCAGAGAAGAGCCGAGGGGTCACAGCAGGACTCTTTTGACAACAGCACATCCACAAGGTTCCCATCACAAGCACGACAACAGCATGAACCAAATCAAAGAAAACAGGTTGTTTTACAAGAAAAGCCTCTAACTGATTGCAACATACAAAACTGCGATTTAACTCAATCCAGGGACTGACTGAGATTGGCCTGAGATCTATCGTTCAGACTGATTTAAAAACAAGTAATTATTCTCTTTTTTACCACAAACCTCTCAAACATCAATAAACTCACCATGTCTCTTCCTGTTTTGAAAAAAAAAAGGGCCACCTACGCCTGCCAAACAAAATGAAAGACTGATTTTGATCTGCTAAAGCACCATAGTTGCATAGATGTAAATTACAATTCTCAAATAAACTAACAAAAATTTCAGGGAGGTTTTAGGTACTAAAAACATTTTAACTGCGTATTCTTTGCAGGGTTGTGGGGGGCATTGATAAAACCTAGCCTTTCTAGTATAATTGCAAGAAACGTGGTTCAATCCGAGCAGGGTTTTTTTTTTTAGCTGGAACCATAGTGATAGAGTTAGAATGGACAATCTCAGGGCCCAGAACTGGATTTGAACCCATCTTGCAGGCATGCAGGTGCAGGTGATGCCTACTGCCCAGCCACTCATCAGTCAACCCACAACTAAACAGGCTATATGGGAAAGAGAAAACAAACAAACGATACAAATGATTTAAGGAATGCAAATAATAATTTATTTGCTGAGCTGTGTCTGCTCAGCATTTTAGTGTCAATGAGGTCACCTCCAGCCCAACAGGCGGCTCCCACGCAGATGTGACCACTAGCCATCAAGGCGTGGGGCTGCTCTAAAAACGTTTTCTCCACAGAGACTCCCCACACATGCTGCCTCCACCATCCAGAGGTCAGCTTGGTTCATTCATCGCGCTCTATGACCCCGCCACCAGGTGGAAATTGTACAAATCTGGCACCTCAACACCCCACACACCCCCACCCCCCCCCCAAAAAAGAGATGATGCGTGATGCGTCTCATTTTTCTGTCGTCTGGTTGGATTCCCACGCGATTTGGACACCCGCGATGATGCTGCTCCACACCGAGCGCATCTGCGGCAGAGACAGCGCAGATAGATCCACGTCACGTCGCTCAAAGTCGCAGCTGCAAGTGACGGACGCAGTGGGGCGTCTGAGAATGAAAATAAAGCACGCCTGCCGCTACCCGCCAAAAAAAAATAAGAAAATTAAAAAAAAATTCTCGCACTTCAGCCACTCCCCGTCCACAAGCGGCTCTCCTCCGGGGGATTCGATGATGCATGTGTGTGAGGCAGGTGACAGAGTTGGCCGTCGTGCTTTATGGCTGGAGTTTTTGAGCATCTGGCATGGAGAATGAACACAACTGGGGTTTCCACTGCAGCCAATCCCCATTTATCAGACGGGAGCTCCAACAGCTGATTGAACAGAAGCGCGGTCCATAAAGCCACAATGCGAGATGTAGCCATAGTGTTTGATGGAGTGCCTTACATCCCGCTACGTGTTGAGGCAATTAAACTGTAATTACACTTAGAGCGGGTGTGATGGACATAATCACCCACGCACCAATGCGCACCAAATGCGCGCTACTCGCAGTTGGGAAGAGATGTTCAGGAGCAGTTGCATTACCGGATATAATACAAATAGATCATCCTTTGTCAGCCATTTAAACAGCACGACTCATCTTGACAATCAACACACACACACACACACACACACACATAGAGGTTTATTTTACGCACACACACGGGCACGCTCCACATATTTCTATAGATTACAACAGGTGCAAACGTGTTCGAGGCTCTGCAGCCGTCAGCGCACCGACGCATGGGGCGGTCGGTCACGTTAATCACCTTTATCACCTTTAAACACGCCGACACCGAGGTGGATGGTCACCACCCCACCCCCCTCTACCCCCCCCCCCCCTGCCAGGATCACCTACCTGTCTGTGAAACGAACGCTCCCCCCGGTGAGAGATTCACTCCGCTCGGCTGGCAGAGGCGCTGAGGACGCTTTGAATTGCCAAGATGTGTTCAGTCTGTCTGCATTCGTCCTGTGCTGATGAGGAGTCCGTCCGACCGCCAAACATGGGCTCATTCAGTCAGTGTGGGGGACCCGCCACGACAGATTCATACATCCGCACTTTTAGATAGTTATTTAAAAAAAATAAAAATCAACTGGTCAGGTGGGGAGGAGGTGGAGGATGGCGGTGCTGGGAGATTTTTAGATGAAGCCCAGTCC
The DNA here is from genome assembly GCF_040054535.1 of Antennarius striatus. Lineage (NCBI taxonomy): Eukaryota > Metazoa > Chordata > Actinopteri > Lophiiformes > Antennariidae > Antennarius > Antennarius striatus. Next base: position 16,369,343 of record NC_090788.1, read on the forward strand.
CATGTGAAGGTCCCCCATCCGTTGTCTACATCTCACTTCTTCTAATCGCCATATCTTGAAATTTTTTTTTTGGGGGGGTGAAGCGGTGCCAAATATTCGTCCTATCAGCTCTGTCAGAGCGACGACACCCAGCCGCCCACGGGTCTGGGTCAGGGAATCGGTGATGCTGCTGTTGCTGGTCGGCTCTTATAAAACAAAAACAAAAAAATCACGTTATGAAGTTTAATCTGTCGAATGAACGCGACGCGTCCGCAGAGGAGCGGACGATGCGTCGGAGCGCGGATCGGTCAAACAGCTGATTACACCAGACGGGATCTACCGACGCTCCCGGTGCGTTAACCTCGGCTACTCCTGCTGAAAGCGTTAACCCATTTATAGGTCCGGCTCCCTGAAGGAGGGGCCACATGGAAAGGGAGAGGAGGGGGGGGGGGCACAAAGGTGCGACGCATAGGTGAGCGGGAAATATGCGACGCTCTTTCAGAGCTGGCCTCCGTGTGTGTGCGTGTGTGTGTGTGTGTGTGTGTGTGTGTGTGTGCGTGTGTGTGTGTGTGTGTGTGTGTGGACGCGTTTGGCGCGAATCGTCCAGGAAATGAAGGTTTGGATGGATCCAGCTCCACCTTTCAACCAAGGATTCGTTTTTTGTTTATTGTGTTTCAGTTCATAAATTCTTCACAGGTTTCAGAGAACCAGATGTGGTGTTTAGGAAATGACATCAGCCACAGGATTTAAATAATGCACCATTTAATTACCTCCCCATGCCCACCACCTATTCTAAAATGTGCTTTTTTTGTCTATATTGGGGCGTAAAAAAATTGTAAAAAAAAAAAAAAAAAAAAAGGTAAGTATTCAACACAGATCAGGCTGTTTATGTCACTCTGCGTTAAGTAGAAAACCCCACCACTACCCCATTACATCCCCAACAGGCCTACTAATGCCCTTCTACACCCCCACCCCCCTCCTTCCAGCCGATCATTTGCAGTCTTAGCCGTGAGGTTGAAAACTGTCCCTGGTGCATATAATTAAAAGTGGTAACAGCCACGTGTTAACCCCCCCACCCCCATCTCGTCTCACGCTGATCCAGTGAGTTTAATAAGTGTTCACGTTGGGGTGCTAACAGTGATGGGTATGAAGTGCAGGTTTTGTCACTGAGATTTTACGCATCAGTGAAAAGTAAATAATACAAACCTGAACCGGGAAAAACTCGAACAGAAGCCAATAGATCGATCGATTAATAGATTTTCTGTAAGTTCAACAAGAAATTAAGCTAAATTAGAGCTTCACACACAAACAAACAAAAAAATTTAACTCCTCTTCCTGATATGAAAATTCTCTGAATTTGTGCTGTGCGCATTTTTTTTTTTTGGTGCTGTCCGTGGTGCTGAAAATGTTTCCTCAACAAAGCAGCAACACGCAGGGTGACACAACTTTACAGGACACATTATGTCCAATTTATGGTTTATGTATTTAGAGGTATTGCAAACCACCAATTCTATATTTATCACGCCCAAAATGAACGTGTTATGAATCACTCTTGAAATCTGAATGATTAAAACATTAATCAAGTAATCAACCCAATGTTTCAGAATCCCCTAACAGCAGTCAGTACCTCCGACTGAATACCATGAAACTCTTGGATTGAAAGCTGTAGCCACTGCCCTTTTACAGCCGGTTCCCTATTTATCCTATTGTCTGGAGTAAATGGAGTAATGGAGTAAATAGAGATAAATTGATAATATAATTATTCCCCCACCGCAGTGGACTGGCATTGTGCTCGGAGTGTCTCCCGCCTCTCACCCGCTAGTAAGCTGGGATAGGCTCCAGCAACCCCCGTGACCCACAATAAGCAGACAAGTGGTAGAATGTTAATGAATGAATTCCCTCAATTGTAATGGATTTAAGTGCAGAACCACAAAGTGTCTGGTATTACTAGTGTTGCTAGTTAAAGGATGGCAAGAACAGAAGCAGCTAAAAAGAGGTAAAAACCGTGTCGGATAGAGTGATGAGTCTGAAGCTAGAAATTGAAGGTGTGATGTTCAACGTTGTTAGTGGGTATGCTCCACAGGTAGGATGTGAGCTGGAGGAGAAGGAGAAATTCTGGTTGGACTTTGATGAAGTGATGCAGAGCATGCCTAGAAGTCAGAGAGTTGTCATTGGAGCAGACCTCAATGGACATGTTGGTGCAGGAAACAGAGGTGATGAGGAGGTGATGGGCAGGTATGGTATCCAGGAGAGGAACGCAGAAGGACAGATGGTAGTTGACTTTGCAAAAAGGAAGGAAATGGCTGTAGTGAATACTTTCTTCCAGAAGAGGCAGGAACATAGAGTGACCTATAAGAGTGGAGGTAGGAGCACACAGGTAGACTACATCTTGTGTAGACGGTGTAACCTGAAGGAGATCAGTGACTGCAAAGTAGTGGTAGGTGAGAGTGTAGCCAAACAGCATAGGATGGTGGTGTGTGGGATGACTCTGGTGGTGAGGAAGATGAAGAGGGCAAAGGCAGAACAGAAGATGAAATGGTGGAAGCTGAAAAAGGAAGAGTGTTGCATGACTTTTAGGAAGGAGTTAAGACAGGCTCTGGGTGGTCAGGAGGTGCTTCCAGATGACTGGACAACTACAGCTAATGTGATCAGGGAGACAGGTAGGAGGGTACTTGGTGTGTCATCTGGAAGGAAAGTAGATAAGGAGACTTGGTGGTGGAATGAGGAGGTACAGGAGTGTATACAGAGAAAGAGGTTAGCCAAGAAGAAGTGGGACACTGAGAGGACTGAGGAGAGTAGACAGGAGTACAGGGAGATGCAGCGTAAGGTGAAGGTAGAGGTAGCAAAGGCCAAACAAGGGGCTCATGATGACTTGTATGCTAGGTTGGACAGTAAGGAGGGAGAGACTGATCTATTCAGGTTGGCAAGACACAGAGAGAGAGAGATGGGAAGGACGTGCAGCAGGTTAGGGTGATTAAGGATAGGGATGGAAGTATATTGACAGGTGCCAGTAGTGTGATGGGAAGATGGAAAGAGTACTTTGAAGAGTTGATGAACGATTAAAATGAGAGAGAACAAAGACTAGAAGAGGTGACTGTTGTGGACCAGGATGTAGCAAAGATTAGTCAGGATGAAGTGAGGAGGGCATTGAAGAGGATGAACAGTGGAAAGGCAGTCGGTCCTGATGATATACCTGTAGAGGTTTGGAAGTGTCTAGGAGAGGTGGCAGTAGAGTTTCTGACTGGGTTGTTCAACAGGATCTTAGATAGTGAGAAGATGCCTGAGGAATGGAGGAGAAGTGTGCTGGTGCCCATTTTTAAGAACAAGGGAGATGTGCAGAGTTGTGGCAACTACAGAGGAATAAAGCTGATGAGCCATACAATGAAGTTATGGGAAAGAGTAGTGGAAGCTAGACTAAGGGCAGAAGTGAACATTTGTGAGCAGCAGTATGGTTTCATGCCAAAAAAGAGTACTACAGATGCAGTATTTGCTTTGAGGACGTTGATAGAGAAGTACAGAGAAGGCCAGAGGGAGCTGCATTGTGTTTTTATAGATTTTGAGAAAGCTCATGACAGGGTGCCCAGAGAGGAACTGTGGTATTGTATGAGGAAGTCTGGAGTGGCAGAGAAGTGTGTGAGAGCAGTGCAGGACATGTATGAGGACTGTAAGACAGTGGTGAGGTGTGTGTAGGTGTGACAGAGGAGTTCAAGGTGGAGGTGGGACTGCATCAGGGATCAGCTCTGAGCCCCTTCTTGTTCGCTATGGTGATGGACAGGCTGACAGACGAGGTTAGACAGGAATCTCCATGGACTATGATGTTTGCAGATGACATTGTGATCTGCAGTGAGAGCAGGGAACAGGTGGAGGAGAAGCTAGAGAGGTGGAGGTTTGTCCTGGAAAGGAGAGGAATGAAGGTTAGCCGCAGTAAGACAGAGTACATGTGTGTGAATGAGAGGGACCCAAGTGGAAGAGTGAGGTTACAGGGAGAAGAGATCAAGACGGTGGAGGATTTTAAGTACTTAGGCTCAACAGTCAAGTGAGGGGGTTGTTATGTCCTTCAGGTAACTCAACACCTGTCTCTCAAAGGATTTCATTAGCCCAGTCATTTAATCCTGTGATGGAGAGATTCTTGTAGACTGGGATGATGGTGGGGGTTTGAGTCAGCAGGGGAGAGGGGGGTGGGAGTTGCACGTAGCCCTTTTTTGTGGGTGATAAGTCTGAAACGTTGTTTTTCAAACTTGCAGTCGAAGCTGTTCAGCAATTCTGCTCTGGGTTAGGGTTTTCCACAGGGTGATTGTGTGTATATGGGGGTGTAGCCTCCTGTTGTTGATGTGTTGCAGGCGTCTCCAAACAGATCCAGGATCGGGGCCTGAAAGCCTGTTTTTACAGCCTCTCAGTGAATTTCCTCCTGGTTACCTTGATCTCCTTTGCCAGTTTGTTTCAGGGCCCGTTCCCAATTCTGTCAGCTGCCACCTTGGCCTGGCATAGCTTCTTAAAAAAATATAAATACAGGAAAATAGGCTAAGTACCAAAGATTGAAGTACAGAAGCCGCCATCTGTGATGCCTTCTTGATGCCTCTTTATTGTATGTAGCACAATATAGTGGTGTAAGAACAGCTGCCAACATCATTGGCAACATCATTGAGCTGTACAGTATCATGTACAGCTCAATGATGTAAAGAGTATTACGGGCCATATGTACATTATAACCATATCAATTAAAGAAACAGAGAATATATAAGCCTGACAGTATCCATAGTCACACTGAGAATTTAATGTTTTAAAAAATTTGCTTTATATTGTACATTAATAAGTGTATTTCATAAGCCATGGTATTGTTTTATATCTGTTGTTGACAATAAAATGTGCAAAAGAAGTTCACTAAAGTAACAGAGCAGAAAGTGGAGTGGGTCAGATATTCATACTCCAGCTGTCTTCTGAGTTTTATGGCTGTAAGTCCATGTTCGGACACGGCCTTTTCTTTCCTCCATGCAGTGAAAGGTGATGATAATATGCTGTTTTAATTTAATGTCAGGCTGGTGAATTTATCAAAATGAAAAGATCATGTCGAAAGCTGCAAAGTTTCTGCTTTCAGCTGGACCTTTTGCAGATAACATTGAATTTATACATTGAGGGGCATTAAGGGTAACTTTCCGACCCAGTGCTGCAGCATACAGCTGGAGATGACAATACTCCACTGCAGCAGGTTTCAGAGCGAAGGGTTCTTCAGTAGGATAGGGAGTCATTTTTGTCATATACGATTTTTTCTAGGCCTTCACTTCCTCTAATGGAACATATAATAGTAAAATTCTTATCAGATGAGAGATGCCTGGATAAGACCAAATGGGGTCTGTAGTCTAATTTGTGTCATTTTCAGGCCCTCAACATGAAAATGTGTGGAAACCACTGGATTAATGTGTGCACATCTGTCTAAAAACATGTATTTCATGGGGGACTGTTTGTCCACCTTAGCCTCAGACAGAAGTGTCCTAATCTTATTTGTAGCTGGAATCCCCCAGAAACATGAAAAAGCAGATTCTGTTTCAGATCTGAGCTGTATAGCACAAAATAACATTTTTCCATAGCCAATCTAATTTTCATTAGCATTTAGATACTGTCCTCATCCATTCTACTCCATATGGCTTCTATTACCAATGATGACCTTAAAAAAATAAAAGAAACATGGGAAATTGTTTAACGCCCTTGGCATCATGAAAAGCTAATTTCTAAACCCATATTTAACCCATTTATCCAGGACTGTGAACAACAGGAAGTACAAAATTAATACGGGGAAATGGGCGATGGAGAACATTTGTGTTCATATGTTTGTTAATGTTAAAGAGAAAAATGCCAAAGGGAGCCAGCAACTGCAGTAATCTGTGTTAAACAGATGAATGCTGGAGTGGATCAGACACTAATAAATCATCCAATCACAACTCAAGACAGACATTCAACCCAACACTAAAACTTCCTGGAGTTTTATTTAAAAAAAAAAAAAATTCTCAAGAGTAGACTGTAAAACTTGACGTTCCATGAAGGTTACTTCTGCAGCACCACATGAATAATGCAACTCTAAGTGGATTTAATGTCCAGACATTTGGGGGGAAGGTTTTGTACATGCACATTCACATAAGACATGTACAGACGGAGAGAGATAAAGAATGGGACGGTCGAAGAAATGAAAAACAAGACAAACCATTAATCAAATCAATTAAAAAAGAAAGCATGAGACATTCATGCAGTAACAGTGGGACAGACGTTATCCAGGTTCCAGGAAAACCGGGCTGAGTAGAAATTTTAAATCTACATTCTGCGTCACTTTGCCTGAGGCACCAAGGCAAAGGCCAGAGGCATCCTGGATTAGGTAGTTCACAAAATGCACCTAATTGTGGTGAGACTACAACCTTACCTAAAGACTCATGAGTGGAAAAAAAGTATAAAAAAATGAGACCTTCAGCACAGAGAGTTCAGTGAATAATTAAAACTGATTATTACATTTGTAATTAATTATTAAGACTGACTACATTTCCTAAAGCGATGTTGAATGTTATCACACTTCTTTCTTCAAATCTCATTCAGTAGAAGAGCTTCTTTCCAGTGAAGATGAAATTACGGGGAAATGGTCTCCATAGACAAAACACTCAAAAATGGAGCAATTTTCTGCATGGTCGCATTAGTATATAAAGTTGATCTTTATAGTGTTTTTCCACTTGGGTGTGCTGCTTTTTTTTGGGGGGGGGGGGAGAAAATAATAAATACACCTGAGTTGATATATAGTGTGCAACGTGGCTGCTGAGTCTGCCAAAAAGCTGAAAGAAGCTTCACCTCTTTGCTCTCTGGGAACAGTCAGCCAAATGAGTAATAGAAATTGTGTTTGACAGCCTGCAATGACAGAAGTCAGGAAAACGAAACAGTCTTTAACAGTCCCTGCTGTCCACAGACCATCAGGAATTACCGCCAGCTATGACACCGACAGGCTGAGGGAGACAATGGTAGAGCCACTAACAAGCTGTCTACCGACAACCATGGTCATCATCATGCACATAGTTACTACATAATGGATGTACAGCATCCTCAAAATGTTCTTCCATATGGGGATTAGTCAGTGAGTCATTATCTCCATTACCGTAAATAGACAGATACACACGGGGATGAGCAAACAAACAAACACCACATTCTTACAACATATATCCCGGATATTTGTCAGTTAGTGGAGCTCAGTTTGTAGACATGTGGGGAGCTTTTCTTTTAAAAAAAATCCTTTCCAGGCTCTATTTCCTTATTTAATTATCGTTCAATGCTTTAAATCAAAAGCTTAATTTATCCATGTATCTTCTCTTGTATTCAATCGGAGCTGCTAAACCCTGGGACCATTTTGAATGTAAATTTTAGCGTGGCATGATTGAATAAATTCTGCTTTTAATAAATGTGAAATAAAAGTAGGTGAAATAAAAATAGACGTCATCATATTTGCCTGAGGAATGTAACTTGCAGAATATGAGCTATAGGAACCCTCAAAGAAAAGATATCAGAACCCGCCTTCAAATAAACCTCATACCAGCTGAACCCTGGCAAACACACACATGCACACACACACACACACACTCACACACACACACACACACACACACACACACACACACACACACACACACACACACACACACACACACACACACACACACACACACACACACACACACACACGCACGCACAGAGAGAGAAGTAGAGAGAGCTTGGATAAATCTAACACCTTGTTATGGGTTTAAGCTGTTCTTGTCTGTTTCCTCTTCTGAGCCAGACAGCTGCCAGTCAATCATCTCTAACAGCACCCTGAATTCTGCAGCAGTAGTTTTCTTCTTATCCTCTCTGGGTCTAAATGGATAGCGTTTGACAAAGTCTGAAATGCTATCCAAAAAAAAAAAACCCCACTGTTTGTGTGAGAAGTCAACAAACGTTTCAGTTTGAATGCATCTTTGTGTATTCCTGCATGAAAAGGGACAGGAAAAGTGCGAATAAAATCCTGACTCAAATTAGGCCCTGGAAAGGTAAATACAAACCACAGAATGAGGGGGGAAAAAGTAAAATGAGCAAACTAAATGAATTAGATGCCAAAAACATTGGGTTCAGTGCAGTCGATTGGCCTCTTAATATTTATCAAGAATAGGTAAAAGTTGATTCCCTAACTTGTAATGTTGTAAAAAAAAAACATTATTAGTAGAGTTAATTAATGTCTAGTATATCAACAAAAAAAAACAACTTGTATTGCAATCCCCAAGATGAAAATACATATTTCTTTCAGCAATCAGTGCTTGACTATTCAAATTAATCTTTTACACTTTCATTCTCTTGTAGTTGAAGATATGAATTAAAAATTGTACAGCGGCTTTGTTTCCAAGGCATCTTGTGTGAGCAGATCCATATCAGAAAATACTGCACAAACAAGATTTGACTTCATCTCAGACATTCAGATCTGTCCTCTGGAGCTTGGACTAGGTCATTTGAGCTGAATTTAAATGTACAATACACCTCTGTCTTCATAGCCAGAATCTATAGCAGCATGTCAAAACAGTCTGAAGATTATTACAAGTGAAGACCATTCCCCACAGCTAATAATTTGCTTGTCAATAATGCATGAAGTCACATAAATCACAATACGTCCGTCTATGTGACGCTCTCTCTCAAGGTCATTCTTCTCCTTCCTCCTTTCAACTACACATATTTGTCTTCATGCTGCAGCCCCCATTTCCCCCCGCCATAGTCACCTGAACATTACCTCTAATTATATTTTCCTTATGTCTCCAAACTCTTACCCAGCCATGTAAATAAATGATGACTATCTCTGCATGGGTGTTGTGTCAGTATGTTTTGTCAAAACAAACTCGGGCTGCAAAAATTGAACATTCCTGCTGTGCCTATGGGCACATGTGTTCATCTGCACACATTGCGGACCCATAAATGTGTGTGATCGAACACACGCACACATGCGGCAGTGCAGATACACCCCGCCACCACACACATACACACACAAACCCGAATCCCTGCTGAGCCATCACAAGTCACGGCTCTCTAAATTAAATAACATCAAATTAGATTAAAGTAAATGAAACATCACTGAGGAGCAAGAGGACCAGAGTGGGGAAGGAAAAGGAAAGTGAGGGGAAGGGGAGTGGAGAGAGGAAGGAAGAAAACAAGTTTATGGAGATTTAAGGTGAAGGAGATGGCAGAAAGAGGAAGAGGTGAGAGAAGCGAGAGGAAAGGGGAAGGTGAAATGAAGGAGAAAGAGAAAATGATGGAGGAGGGAAGTGAGGGCACATGCTGGGAGAAGTTGCAGTAACCAAGCAGGACGGTTCAAATCTCAGTAACATGAACCTCATCTGAATGGCAAAATACTGATGTGTGGCCGTCTCATCAGCTTCCAGCCACTAGAAGCCTCAGCACACATGTTGTTAGCTTGTTGGCACAGTAGAGAATATTTTCCAACTACTTTAACTCCCTGAACTTTAGTTGTGTGATCCCTTCTCTGGCATTGAAGTGCCCCATAAAGTCCCGGCTGCAGCAGGTGAAAAGAAGCATCGTGTTTTCCTCAGGAATTAATATCACCCTCGGGAAGGTGCTCTAAACTGGAGACGAGGGCGAACGACCGTGGAGGGGATCTTCATTCAGTGCTGGGCAGTAAATCAACTCCAGCCAGAGGCAAAAGGGAGGCAAAACTCAGACAGAGTGATGGAACTCCACCTGCCCCGTATCCTCTCCTCGGCCCCCTCCCCAACAGATGTAACCTGTTCCACTCACCCCTCCCTCGTCCATTTTTCACGACTCCCAACCTTTTCATTTCCACATGCACACCCCCTCATCTCTTCCTAGTAATTCCACCTTGGATTTCATTTTACTCAGTCATACACCCCCACCCACCCACCACCACCACCAGCTCCATTTTCTCGGTTCATCACTGACAGTTGCCTTTTCTCTGCTCCCCTCAATTCCTCCCCCATCCTCTCTTCTCACATCCTGTGAGTACAATCCCCCCGAGGACAGGAAAGGAGGTCAGCCGTGTCGAAACACAGGTTCACGTTCCTGCCACGGCGTTAGGGCTGTCAGGATGCTGCATTCATGGTTTGAGGGGTTTCTGCTGGCCCAGACGATACAGAACAAACATCCAGTGAAATCAGACCTGTTTGGGGAGAAAAACAAGTCCGTAAACAAGTTGTAAGAGAGAGTCTTCGTTACTCCCATTGTCATTTCTCCAGAAGCTTTGATACTGAAGCAACGATTTCAAAACTCTTCACAGTTTCAGCCAAACGCTTCATCATCTCACCTCCGGGGCTCAAACCAACAAAACCACAGCTCACACGCCTCAAAGCTCATTCATCCACCCAGTCAACAGGTTCCACCCAGGAAACAACCCTGTCACTGCTAACACACTGAACTAAACAACACCAGCAACACAAAACACATAAGATTTTTTATTTGGAAGTTTGACATTTTTCAGATCGATCAATATTTCATCCGAGAGAAGGTCTTTTCAGTCTGCTGATTTATTGTCTATCCTAATGTCTTGTGCATTATAACAATCAGAAATCACCAGGACAGCTATTTGCTTCAGCTCCATGTATGTTTTCCTGATCTTTATATAGCATTTTCAAGACTTGTGAAAAATAAAACATTTAATTGTGAATAAATAAGAAAAACACAGATTTGTAAAATTCCAGGAAAAACAAAAGCTTCTATATTCTGGGCTTCTAGTCCACCTCTTTCCCATATTCCTTCACAACTTTTCACCAGTATTACGTTTTAGTTCTTCTCTGGTGATGCATTGTGGGAAGAATCTTTTAGAATGTCTGATCCAACCCTGGCAGGCTTCAGAAGAAATACCTCTACCCTTTTCTTTCATAGTGTCCAGTTGTTCTTAGGACCCAAACTCAGAACAATGACATGACTGTTGGGCTTCACCCAGAAAACCGGCATTTGGAAGAAAGCTGATGTTTTTTACCACAGGATGACAGATTGTGGCCCAGATCTCATCCTAGACCACAGCCCTTGGTCTTTCTCTCCTTCTGCTTCTCCCCGCTGTCACCAGCCTGTCTTCTTTAATCCATGCCACTAAAAAAATCATTCAGAAGCCGTTCGCTTGTATCACCTCGCTCCAGTAATAAGTCCAAAAACAGGTCACCTGCCAGTTTTTCAGCTGTAAACTGCATGTTGGCTGTCTGTTCTGCTTTGGTTGTATCTTCAGCTGTCGTAAACACTTTGTGTAAGTATTTGAAAACGGTTCATGTTAGAGTTAAGCAGCAAAAAGTGATTCATCATTAAGATTTCTGATTCAATGATTGTGTGAAAGTTCAGTTCAGCTTTGATCAATTCATGTCAGAAATTATATGCTATAAATACTATACTATACTATACTATACTATACTATACTATACTATACTATACTATACTATACTATACTATACTATACTATACTATACTATACTATAATAATATACTGTTTTGAAGCGGTGTTTCTTTGTTAACAAATCACTTCCATCACGTTTAACTCTGCTTTAACTAACTAACTAACTTTAACATCTATTTAGCAGCTTCCTAAATGTTGGAGTGCAGTGGGTTTTCAGAGCTGTTTCTTGGCTACAGGTGATTACTGTTGCTGGAAAGAGGACTGACAAAAACCCACAGAGGGAGTAAGAACAGTAACATTGCATCCAATAAATCACACTCTGATAAAGGAATCTTTCACCAACAATGAAAACAGTTAAGTCTCCTGTTGACCTGTTATCTGAGAGCACTTAGCGTACGTCTTGTTAGAGGTGGATGTACAAGCTTCAATGTGTCTGTGTTGTAAGCACAGATTAATCAGAACTTATTGGTTTATTAACTACCGTAAGTGCAAGCAACAAGTTCCTCTGTCCACTCCAGCGTTATATTTAGAGTTTAATCACCTTCCTCAGACGAGAGTTCCACTTTCAACTTAAAGCCTTCAAGATATTTCATTTATATCATAACGTAGAAAAGGAAAATTTCAACATAAAAAGAATGTACATAACATCTTTTCAGATCAATTTGCGATCACTATAGGCTTCTTCTAGACTTGGATTATGTTTAACCCCCCCCCTCCCCCTTTTTGTTGTATAGGAGCAGGTTGGGATGCTGTTTGCAGTCAACTCCAGATCATCCTCATCCGTGTTTAGTACGCTAAAAAGATTTACTTAATGTTCCGTTAGTATAAGTTTTAATTTTGAATAAACAAACAAATTAAATTTTGGGTGCCGATGCTGGAATTCTCAGTGGGTTTGAACAAAAACAGATTGCTTAGGGCAGCTTTTAGATATGAAACACTTTGGGCATGTCCTGCTATTGGTTTCACTTGATTGCCTCAGCCTCACTCCACCCCAGATGCACAATTAAAAACCTGCCATGATGGCAAAGTTAATGCAACTGGAGGCATAAATATTTTAAGTCATCATGTCCATATTTCCCTGCCATGGTCTGACCTCTAGGAAGTTTTGTTACTTATTAATAGTCAATACACAGTATGAGTTAAGATGCTGCCTGTCTCTTGTCTCACGTTGTGTTTCATGTTTATTGACTAACAATATCTATTTTAACTGAACTGAATATTAAGAGACAAACATCATGAGCAGAGTGTAATTACTGTCATTCGGTAATTGTAATTAGACATAAACATATAGATCAGAAGCTGCGTGATGTGCGCTCACCTGTCTCTCTCTCTCTTTCTCACACACAGATAAAGACACACACACAGACACGCACACACACACACACACACACACACACACACACACTGGGAGTAACAGAGGACGAGCTATATTCAAAAAACAAGGTAAAATGATGATATCCTTGTTTGAACTGGAACTGTAGGCAAAGCTCTCCATCTGTTGCCAGTTTAATATCCCATAATAAATTCACCACTTTGTCAATAATGTCTTCATAGAAACACTTTTATTGGTCTCTATCTTGCTAAACAACACGCTTTTCAGTCATCAATGTCTAATCCAGCCTACAATACCGCCTGACCAGGAAGTCTGTTTATTATGATTGGCATTTGTCTTTTAGCACTCTAACGAAATCAAATAAATATGTAAAACCTTTTTTTTGCCATTCTGGTTTGACATTGAACTGGGCTATCTACTACGTCTCGCCATCTGCCACCAGTTTGTGAGGAGTAAACAAAAAAATGACATTTGTCTGCAGGTAAACATGCACAGATGCTCATAAACACACCGGCAGTCATTTTACATGCAATCAAACACCCAGATAACACATTTTCGTTTCGTGTTCACAAGTGATACACAGAATGTAAAAACATACGCTCCTTGTTTTCTCATGCTCGTTTTTCAAGAAAGCATTAAATACTTCTTGGAAACCACCTATCAAACATTCTCATGTGCTGCTGCTAATGGTTGATCGGTGTTGACGAATGAACAGGATGGGGTAGACATTCAGGGACAGGCTCACCGTCATGAGGGGCAGCCAATCAGATGCCAGCATGCATGCCCCATCACATTCATAACATCTCTACTAAAGGTCCTTCAGTCGTCCTGGAGAACGGACCGGGATCAGCAACAAATATAGAGGAGATATAATATTACATCAACAATACATACATGGACATGCACTCTCACAAACATCAGACACAATAACACAGCACGCCTGTCCTGCATACAAATGAAGACCTACCTGCAAACAGCAGGTCTTTTGAATCTTTGTGAAAGTCAAACGCTTGAAGTCAAACACGCTCTTTATAGCAGGTGAAAACAGCACTTTGAAAGGATTGAATATCCCGATCGATTTAATTTGTGTGTGTGTGTGTGTGTGTGTGTGTGTGTGTGTGTGTGTGTGTGTGTGTGTGTGTGTGTGTGTGTGTGCGCGCTAATCAGTATGCACAACCCCTGTTCACGATTGATTCTAGAAGATCAAATGTGTGGGAAGAAATATTTCTATCAATCTATTAAAGGCTAGTTTGTTTCAGTCAGAATGTTTAAAAAGAACTTCACTCCTCCTGCTGAGCGTTACCTTTATTTCTGAAATATGCTTTTGTTTTTCAATGTGGGGCAGATGCACTAAAATCATGAAAGACTGCTCAGATGAATGAAATGATGAGAGGGGAAGAGAGAGAGAGATCAACTGTTTGTTCTTTTCAGGTGTGCATATTTGGACAGATAATGTTGGAAAGAGGGGAAAGCAAAAGATAAAGGTTTTTCTCAATTAATAAGTTGATGGCTCTGTGAATGGAAATGAGGGTCTCAGCCATTCTTTTCATTTCCTCTGTCTTTGTCTGCTTATTAGCTTCATCATGAAAGGAAGAGCGTGAGCCAGCCACAGAACTGGGCAAAGAACTGGGAAAGGATGAGAATATGAAAACGATGGCGTTTGAGTCATTCGGATTGTGGAAAAAATGAAACAAGGCTGGGGCAGATGGGTTTGTTTGTGCGCGTGTAAGGCTTCCCATGCTTTGCTACGCACCGTGCATGCATCTGAGTGCATTTATAATGAGATTTAGACCACACTGGTTAAAGGACGGACAGATCAAGGACAAACATACTATGGAGATGCTTTTTATCAATGTGACAAAGTGCAGAGGAAAAGAACCTTCCTGTTCCTGAACTGGTCTTACCACACGGGCTAATCCCCCTGATCTTCAGAACAAAAACATAAATGATTCTCAGGCTGCACTGAGCCAGAAAGATACATATTTATTCTGTTCTAGTGATACAAAGCTCAAATTCAAATGTACCCAGATCATTAAGTTCATGTAAATAGCGTTGCAACCTTTACTTTTTGGTCAATGGTATTGTTATCGCCAGTTTTAGATGTAGATGGAAACACACACATAAGTTCCCCGGGGACGTGCAGCAGCTCTCATTATTTAGCACATAATAAGACTTTCCTCAATTAAAAGCAGAAATGACTGTTTTCTTTCTCTGTGTGTTTATAATATGGTTTAGCATAATACATGGAAATCACACTAATTAGTTTTTTTTTTTTAACAAAGCTGCTGTGTATATTTGAATCTCACTTTTGTCATCGTGTTTCTCACCGACTGTGATGTTTTCCATCCATCCCTCCTTCCATCCATCCTCATACGGGTCTGTATTTAAACTCACAGCCCTCTTGCTGGTTGGTTACAGTGTCAACTGTTGTACCAATACGTTGCAAGTCACTTTACATGTTAGTATAATAAAGTTGGTTTGATGTCTGGTTTTTACTGATCAAGTTTGTAGGATTCATGTGGTTTTCAGACCATACATGGTCATTATTTGGTCTGATCCTTCAGGACAGACAGAACAAACATGGACTACTGAATGACCTTTAAGTTGCTTTTCAGCAGGTAATGCAGAGGAGGGTTACAAGATGGGGAGTTTAGTTAGTTGCACTCAATCCTACATACTAGACCGTTAACAACCAATGAATTCCATATAAATAACTGTCTGTCTGGTTTACCATGAGAGTGCTTTCTGCTTAACACTAACACTGTTATTACCACCGTGCCATATTGGCGGCATAGTGGTTAGCACTGCTGCCTCACAGCAAGGAGGTCAAACCCCAGCATTTCCAACATGTCATTTCTGTGAAGAGTTTGCGTGTTCTCTCCGTGTCTGAATGGGTTTTCTCCAGGCTCCCCAGTTTCCCCCCCATCATCAGGAAAAACATGAATCTAAGGACCGTAGCGGTGGCGCACCCGGGGTGCAGCGGCTCTGGACCAACTCTCCATCTGGCCTTGCAATTTCACTGTACCATCTGTGTATAATGACTATTAAGACCTTTCTTTCTTGCACATGCTAATAGATATAACAAACTACCTGAGAGTGACCATGCTGAAAAGTTGAAGGGACTCATATACAGTCTGAACATGGAGATGTCACCTATCACAACAATGTGAGGAGGTTCTACAGGAGAACCACACTGTAGTGACATCATGTCCATAATGTGGAAATTGGACAGTTTTTGTGTGCAAAGGAACAAGTGTCAAACATGAAATGGACGACAGACTTGACTTTCTTGGTTGACATAACAAAACATCTGAATCCGCTGAATGTCAAGGAAAAGATGTAGTAGTGAGTTAACCAGTTTAACACATCGCAGCCTGTGGAGCAAAGATATGTCCCTGAGCCACGCCCAGTTCTGTAGGACGTCATGGTTGACAACGCTGGTGGAATGCAGCTGGCATCACGTCGCTTACTGGTGAGTTCAATGACTATCGGGATTTTGCTGCTATCAAAAAGGACGTGTTGATATTCTCCTCTCCCTTCACCGTGGACTCCACGTCACCTGATGGAGCTGATGGAGCTTGTGTGTAAGAGAGTGTCATGTCAGAACACTTGCAGCTCTTTTGTCTTTTTACAATCAGCTGGATGTATATATCCAGAAATACGGTATACACATAATATATGTAAAGTCACTTTAAAGTGGTGCTAATGTGATGTTTTACACCGATTCACCACTATCACATCTATTTCAGTTGAATTACCATGAGGTGCCTATTTTGAGACGACATGGACACTTACACGAGAGATCAATATACATACGTCGCTTCTATGAACTGTAAATATAAGCAAACCCAGCCTGAGCAAATATTTTTGAAAAGAGCAGTGAGGGTTTTATTGGAAATGTAGCATTTCATTTCATTTTCTGCTGAAAAAAAAAAATCTTAGATGTGATTGATCAGCGCTCTACGGCCTGTTCAACAAATTCATTATATACACATTCCAGTTCTGTGATTCAAAAGAAAAGTGATGATTTAAAGTACAGAGCACAGGCAGAAAAATATCAGTCACCATCTCAAAAGATTCACTGGATGAAAAAGAGTTGATGCGCAAGATATAGGCAGATCTCTTATACTTATTGTTATTATTATTACTACTAGTAGTAATACTAGAAGAAGAAGAAGAAGAAGAAGAAGAAGAAGAAGAAGAAGAAGAAGAAGAGGAAGAAGAAGAAGATGATTTTTTTTTATTTTTGCAAAACCACTTTAATCAAATTCAAACATTTACAATTTTACATTAGATGAAAGCACTAAAGTGATTCAGAAGAAGATGTTTTTGCAAAAAACCTTAAATCACATTCAAACATTTTACAATTTTTCATTAGATAAAAGTACTAAAGTGCTTCAAAAACACTAAAAACCAATAAATAAAAGGAAATACAATTTAAAAATTAGTGCATTATATCAGGAAGTTTGCAAAAGTGAGTTGATCATCAACTAAAGTGTATAGGACATTTTTGCGACACCAGATGTTCCTACAGTTATTCAGCTCTTTTGTCATTTTATAGAAACTAAATTCTAGTTTTAAGCAACATCTGATGTTACAGCAAAAAACAGTAGCTGCTTCTTGAACAGTATTGTTTTCAATTCTCCTCTTCCTGTTCACATAAATTGCAAGTTTTGCCTCTCCAGAGATAAAATTTAAAAGCTTCCACTTTCTTTGATTCAATTTATTGTACCCAGCACCGTAGATGAATCTCCTGATACTAAAATTTTCACTGAACAAATTAAAAACATTCGTTAGAAGAGTGAAGAGCACTGCAAGTCTACCACACTCACTGAAAGCATGAAAGACTGGAAGGGGACAGAGGGGACACTGGCTGGACACCGCAGGGGTAAAAACAGAGATAAAAGCATTGGAACCGATTGCACCATGTAAAATCCTCCACTGGAGGTCGGATGTTTCTTTCTTGAGGGGAGGTTTGTACAGAAGTCTCCACTGCGGGTCAGGTCCATTTCCCGTCATCCTGCTGGCCCAGGAAGTAGGTGCTCTGTCACACAGGCTTTTCTTGTTGACAACTTTTACACATTGTTTGTACAGTATTTTTTCATTGGCTGTGTGCAGGCTGATTTGTCGTTCATCTCCGAGGAGAGGACCCTCCAGTTCTCCAAACAGGGGACTGATGTGGACCTCAGGGAAAGGATCTTTGCTGTCCGGCACAGTCCCTGTACTATAGTCCAGGAGGAGGCTTCTCTCCTTCCCGGAGAGTCTTTGCCTCCACAGTTGTAGCACCCTCTGAGCCACCCTGGTGGACTGGATGTTCAGCAGGGAGCTCACAGCCTGGGCATCCGCCAACGCTGGCCCGGCGTTGTGCACCAGCTGCTGGAGGGTCATGGTCCTGGTTCTGCAAAGCACTGCAGACAGCCCAGGTGTGGCTCCACTGCAGACATCCAGCCTGGCTCCATGCACTAGTGGTTCCTTCAGTAACCAGAACAGAGAGTCAGAGCTTTTTCCTGGGCTGTTTTTAAATAGGGCCCATGACTTTAAAAAAAACTATGATAAAACGGAGGCAAATCATTTAAATTTAGAAACTTAGAGTCCTTTAAAAACAGTGCAGCATCCAGGTCCAAGTGGCTCACACGTTTGAATATGCAGCTGGCCACCTCTCTCCACGTCAGATCCGCTGGTCCGGTCAGAAACCGCTGGATGAACTGTAACCCGAATGTGGATGTTCTACTAGCCGAAGAAGAAGATTGCTTGGCGAGAAACATTTATTTTTTTGAACAAGAAAAAAAATAGAAGTGAAGTGACCTTATTTTGGAGATGATTCAAAATGTTGAACAACAGTTGAGTTTAACACCAGCCAGATGTCTGTTATTTCCAGGTTGTCATAATAACGCATCATGGATTTGGAACGGGGTTTCGCCATACACAACAATGTCAGGGATTAACGTGCACATTGGAATATTACGGTGATCACTTTGTGGCTGCGGCTCTATTAGGTCTAATACGGGAGGGGGCGGTGCTTCACGCGTCGCCTATCCGCTACAGTATATATAAGACCCGCCTCGGCGCAGCCCTTTGCGGCGCGTCCTTCTAACCCTAACTTTATGCTTCCTTCTGTACTCAAAGTTCGCTGTTTTCCCTCCTGGCTTTCAGGGAACTACAGGAGGATTTGAAGTCGATTCCGCTGATATTTACGAAGAATAAAAAAAAGCCGAGGAATTGTCGCCGTGATGTTCAGTTTCCGGGCGGAAACAGCGCTAACATTTAGCCGTGGTTAGCTTGGCTGCCGCGAAGAGTTGGTCTCTGCTGCTGCGGTGTTTTCACGTCGGGATTATTTTACTGAGCAGATTAAAACTGAGCGGGATGATTCTTCCGGAGCTCCGAGTGATCCGGTTAGGTCGTCCAAGCTCAAACACATGGCAACCATTTTTTAAAATGCTCCTCAATGTTGGCTCCAACTATAAGATTTTTCTTCTGTTTTAAATACTAAAAACTAATAAAAAGATCTACAATTTAAAAATCTGTGCATTATATCAGGAAATTTGCAAGAGTGACTTGATCAACTAAAGTGCATAGGACATTTTTGTGACACCAGATGTTCCTAAAGTTATTTAGGTATTTTGTCAGAAGAAGATAAATTTAGATTTTTAAAATCACATTTATTCATAAAAGTGGAAATACAAGATAGTCACGTTGACACAAAATCCAATAGATTCACGAAAACAGGAACTCGCCTTTCAAAAACATATAATTTGTGGGAACACAAGCGTATACAGTATGTGCTTTAAACCAGCCACTGACTGAACACAAGTTCCTCACTCAACATGGAACATAAGACACTTTTGACCCCATAAATTTGTAAAAATAAATCATTCATGGCTCTGAAATAGTTCAAATCGATTCTGATTCTTGTTTAACACATTCTTCTTAAAATGTCTTCTGCACTGCAGTCAGACGAACCTTCAACCTTTTTCCTCCTGCTTAGATAAATCACCATCTTGGCTTGGCCCAGAAGAAAGTTTATAATCTGCTAATCCTGTTTTTGATTCTTCCTATGTTTCAAACCAATAATGTATACCTGTTTGTCAAAAACACTACTGAATGAAAGAAAGACCCTCTGACAGTCTAGGAAGCAGTGAAAAACAGTTTCTCTGCGAGAACAGAGCGGTCAGTTTTCCTACATATATGGATTCAAATTCAAAATAAGACTGACGCCCACAGCACCGAATAAAATCCTCCATTGGAGATCCCCAACCGAAGAAGAAGAAGACATCTCAAACTAGTGATTCAGCTTAATTGCAGAATAAAAACATAATTGCATGCACCAAGTACTTCACATGAAAATGCATTGAAAGATCATTAAATCAGGAATAAAAATCTATAATTCTAATAAGAGTGACTGTTGAAAGTCATTATGTAAAGTGACTATTAAAGGAAATCCATTTAAGCTCCATTTTTGTTGATCTCACATCTTGCCTCAAACCAAACACTCTACGAAGAGGAAAACAGCTGGTGCTCGTGTGTTTCAGTGGCAATAAAAGGCATAGCTTACATATAATTTACTTAGATCCAAAGAGTCAGAGGTTCTTAAAAGTTAATGGTACATAAAGGTCCAGGTTATGAGTCACTAAGTTTAGTGCAGGAAGGCTATTAGCGTGTAGCTTCAGATGCATGTAAAATGATGTGAATGAGGTTGTGAAGAGGGATTATTGCACTTGCAGTGAGGAGGTTACAGACCACCATAGATCAATCTGTGATTTAAAGGTCATTGTTTCAACTCCTGCACAGTCATTAATTTCCTAAACAAGTCCTGAGGCCTGATAAAGTGTATTTCAGCAAAGGACAGAGGTGTGATACACCTGTGATGATGGATCTAACAAATTAAAGCAGAGATCTTACCGTCACATTTAACATACAAACAAGCAACAGCTGAGGATTTAGACTGAACAGCTTGGTTCACAATATTCTCTCTTACTTGCAAACACCGCACACACACACACACACACGCACGTGCACACACACATGCACACACGCACAGACTTTCCTCCTGTCTTTCGTTAGAATCCACTGACATCTAATACGATCTAAAAGTGACAACCTGTCATTTTGTGCATCTTTGAAAAGTCTGACATGTAGATAAACACCCACAGATTCTTTTACTCAATTTCTTATATCAAAAACAAAACCTTTTTTTTAAATGCCAAAAAAAAATCCATAGAAACTCATGTACACATACCAGCCTCTGGCAACAGCATAGACCAGAGCTGCAGCTTGATACTCTTTCCAGACAGCTATCCTCCTGCGGTGTGTTGTTTCCTCTGCTGAGTCATCTCCTTCAAATTATCTTTCATGCCAAATCATGTTTGTAAATATATGAGAAATAAATATGAGAGTTTTGTGCCAGTGTTGGAGCTCATGGAGCAGCCCAGACGTCTCCGGATTCTCCTAATGTGATTGGATAAAAGTATATGTGCAACTCATCATCAGCAAATGCAGTTAAAACACAAGTTTCTACACATTCTCTAATTAATATAAAGCACTATTTTTATTTTTAAGAGGCAATGGGAGACACTGCAATTGCAGCACTGATATGCTTAAATTAACAATCCAAAGTTGGGTTGGCAAACGATGAAATACACATTCAGTTGTCATTTACTGGAGGCTCCTATTCCATCTTGTTTAGCTGTGTTTTGGGTCTCCAGCATCTCCAGAGGGAAATGTCTGTCTTGCGCTGCTAAATTATCCACTATGTTCACCAGCTAATGGCCAACTGTGTTTGTGTGCAGCTCAGGGCTAAGGAGAGTCCAGAGTGTTTTGAGCTGCACACACTGTGGCCAAAAATCACTGTGAGAGCAGAGGGGGGAGCCAAAACAGTAAAGATGTGGACAGCTTAACAATTAGCTGAATGTAAAAGTTTTAAAATGTAAAAACAAACATTAAAAGTTGCATAAAAATGTAATTGGGACCATGTTAAAGTTTATTTAGCTACATTAATACAGTCCCTGAAATAAGTAAAACATGCTTAAAAAGGAACAGTGTGCTTAAAAGAGGTGTGTCTCTGCTTTTGATTTTTTTATTTTAATTTCATGTTGTATGATGATTAGAATCTAATTTTGTTTGTTTACTTGTTAATGCTATGTTCATTTCAGCCACTAGATGGCACCTCGTACTTGGGAGGACCCTAAACGCTTCTGAAGCAGTCCCTGTAGAATAAATCCTGCAGCTCAGTTCTAAGTAAGGTGATGCTTCAGGCTTCTTTGCACACTGGATATTTTCTGTTTTTGTCAACCATTCTCTGTAGACCCTAGATGTTGTTGTACATGAAAGAAAGTCCCATAGTTGATGTGTCATATCCACAACACATTTGAAATAACAAGACAAGCCCATTTAAAATCAACAACCACACTGCATCTAAAGTCACTTAATTCACCTTTGTTCCCCATTCTGATGGATCTTTTCAACTGAAGAACTTTGAACTTGCATTGAGCTGCTGCCAAATGATTTGCTGATTACAAATATGCATTATCAATCAATCAGCTTTTATTTGTAAATTGTTAATCAGAAGCTTGTGAGTGTAAAATATAAGAGATCAGTATTATGAATGCAAAATATAGAGGTGAGTTGTTGTTGAAATAGAGACATTTAGCCTCACACTGCCATGCTAAGCTAATTAAAAGGTAGATAACTTTTTGTTAATGGCTGAGTTAACATACGGTGCATTTTAATAAAAATGACACCATGTGATGTTTTGTTAGCAAAGCAAAAGATCCCTACGGTGCTGATGCAGATGTGTCATATTCTGTTAAACACTTCCTTTTATATTTTTTGTTTACAGTTAACTTTACAAGAAATGTATATACAGGAAATCAAGAATGAGTGACACGAGAGAATAAGTAAGATGTGAAATAATTACATTACATGTAACCTATAGGCTATATAACCATCACTGCTCCCAGTCAACCACAGGCAGACAATCAATCACACAATCGGTATGGCCAGTGTAGGTTGTAAATTGTGAATTCCTAATTATGTATGTATGCATGTATGTACGTTTGAATCTCTCTTCTATTACCCTATCCTACTGCCAACTATCCTATTCTTTCACTCTCTTTGGATACTGCTACTACAATCGTGAAAATATCCCTATTGTGGGACAAATAAAGGATTATCCTATCTTTTCTTATCTTATTTTTAATAAAAGTGTTAGTGACCAAATGTGTACTTACAGTTTTGGGTTCTACTGGTTGACATATAAATTATAATTTTAGCATTTTTTTTAACAATGTAAAACCTTATGTTTTTAAAAATATTATAAGATGCTACACTTAACATTTTTTTTATTACCACAGGAAATCATTTTTTCCAATTGTAAAGAGCGGAATAAACCCTGGAGCTGAGCTGAATACAAGAGCATCGACATCTGGAAAGCTTGAGAAGCTGCAGATTTAGGTGATAATTCTGTGGTGGTTCGTCGCTATGAGTGACTTCTTGTACAGTTTTCACACACTTGGCACATTGATATGATGAAATACCATTCAAGAAAATTAAATCAGAACAGAATTCATTCAAAATAAGGCTGACATGTTAATTTGAATCACCACCATTTGATAACTGGTGTGTAACTGGTCATAAAAATGTTAAGGACTTAAAAGACGTCTTTTAAAAAGTACTGTATATGGACTTAAAAAAGTCCAGGCTCAAGTCCCAGTGTTTCTCTTGTGTGACCCTTAAATCAGGTTAAAAAAAATGTATATCTATGAATTTTAAAAAGTGAATGTAAAGAAAACTATTTTTTAAATTTCTTATTTTCCAACTTAGAGTAAAAGCTATTCTTACTTTTACAAATAAAGAAAACTTACATAGAAAATAGAACAGTAAATCAGAGATAGAAATCCACTTACCAATTAACAATGACTTCAGAGAGTTAATATCTGTAAAATCTAAAGGAAATCATCTTGAGATAATAAAAATCACCATTTTTTATTATCTCACATCTGGAGATATGGACTGCTGTGAAACACCACATGAAGACAGCAGCAGCTGTGGTTCATGGAAAACAGAGGAAAGCATACTATGCATATAAAGCTGTGGGTGTGACGTGAGTCGTTATCTCAAGGTATCTGAACAACATCTTGTCCTATTGATCCATCGTCAGACGGACCGTGTCACCTACGGTGGTGAGCAAGACGACAGAACGGACCCAACCGCTGCATTCATGGTCTGTCCGCACAAATGAGAATCGATCCTCTAATATTTGTTGAATTCATTACACAGGCCCACACTTACAGAAGAAAAAGGGCAAATATTCAACAATCCACTGGCCAGCTCTAGGGCACAGATACTTAATACACGCACAAACACACACACCCAAACACACATACACACACTGAAGATCAATATCTAATTTGACAAGGCCGACACCTTCACCAGATCTGCAAAGCAAAGCAAAACGTGAGCCATGGCTCCGGCACCTGACTGGTGACTCGGAGAGTGACGCTTGTCCTGTGTGACTTTGTCCATGTTTGGGGTCACCTGCTGCTGCCGTAGTGTTGTTGCAGCTTGATGGCACGTGTGACCTTTGAGGTACGTATGACTTGTTTTTGTGATGGCATGCATTTTAATAAACAGACAAGCACGCACACACGCACGTACACATACACACACGCACAGACACACACACACAGACACACACACACACACACACACACACAATGAGCCATTCCACTTTGGTATAACCACAACTACATACATCAAGATATGATAGCATCAAATCAAACATGATCCCTACAGTTTTACTGATCATCTGTTAGAGTCCAATATCAGATCAAGGTTTTATGTCTCTGTGATAACCTCATATTGTCACAGTGACCATTTGAAAAAAAATACTCCATATCCTGATCTCATTAAGATAGAAAATACATGTTTGATTAAGTTTGATAGAGATCATGCAGTAACTGATGTCCACGTTAGAAGACGACAGGAAGTTTTCTACAAAAAGGTATTTTCAGTGTAGTTAAGTTAACTTTAAATATTTGTGCAGCTGTCATCCTTCATCACTCTAAAAGAATACGGATATTATGTTAGCCTTGATTGTCAAAATGGCATCAACAACTGAAATATAATTAACTTCGGTCAAACTGAATCATCAGACAATTTTGGGTTATAATATACCTGGAAGCTGAAATGGATCTTTCTCTTTTGTCATAGGATAAAAGCTAAAGTGAAATACCAATATTGAAGAATGATTGGATTTTGTATGGATAGTTTGTAAGATCCAACTTGTGCAAGGGTTTCCCAGATGGCTGTGTTCTGCAGCTGACTAGACTAGTACCGTACATGGATCAGTATGAAGTTCATTTATGCTCAACGTTGTAGTTGGATGGTTCTCTCTGTCTTTACTCTGCATTCATTTCATCCACATTTGTTCACATTTTTTGGAAGCTTTTGGATAAAGACAAAAACAAATCAATAACCGTTAATGTGTTTTAGCCATAATTCACCAAGATGTGACAAATATGTAGAGACTGTCATGGTTCTGTTCTTTCGGTATGCTCGGCAGGTCTGTTGTGTTGTTAAACTCGTTTTCTCCTGGTTGTGGCTGGCTCCTAGCAGCTGATGAGGCACCCCAGTTCTCACTCTGCTCATCAGCCTCATCTCAAAAGGCCTGGCTTCTCCCTAAGAGGGTGCCAGATGATTCCATCCTGTTTCTGTGATGCTAGTGTTCCTAGTTTTCTCTCAGTTGCCTGCCCTTTTTCAGTGTTTGTGGACTTAAGTCATTTTTTGCCCTGCTGTTTTGGTTTTCATTGCTCACTCGTGTTTTTTTGCCTGAGCAATATAACTGTTGATTTTTACTTTTGTGTCAGTCTCTGCTCCTTGACTCGTCCAGACTCGAACTATCCTTAACAGAGACACGCTGAAACAGAAATGGGTGAATTGAAAACAGTCCCTCCACATGTAGTTTGATGTACTGTATTTATTGGCATCACAGACTCACTGAGGCCTCTATGTTTGCCACTTTTTCTTTACAGATCATCACAAGCCTCTCTACTGCAGCCATTCCAGCTTGGATCCTGTTGTTTCACACACCAGTAGACATTGTGACAATGGTTATATACAACCTATCACTGACATCTCATTCCATATAGTCTACATCATCTGGTGAGTCAGATTAAGGCCTTGTTCACACCTACACGGTTTTAAATTAAAATTCAGCGCTTCAGCCCGCTGTCATTACAAGGACATAGCATCAGAAAGTCAGTCAGTTAGGTTGGATGAAGGGTGGCATCCAATCCATTTTGTGTTGGAATGCATCTGGATAAAAGGGTCAGATTTTGGGATCTTTTCTTGACTAGATATTATTCTGTGGCAGGTATTGCTGATTTTGATGCATTTGAGGTGGCGTATGTACATATAAATAAACATGCCATCAAATTTTAGAGTGTATTTAGATACAGCAGCCATTCGCAGACGTTTGATCAAGTTTAAAATAATTGATTTAGTGAATTATTCAAACAGAGTAATGATTACATATTGAGTTATTAGACACAAATTGGAATTAAATATATAATTAAAATGCATCAATTTATATGTTACTTTATTATTATGATGGAACTGAAATTAGTCTGCAGGCTTGCAAATAAAAATTAATACAGAAAACGCAATGTATCTTAATACACTGCGTTTTCTGTATTAATTAACCCTAAATTTCTAATGTTTTTATGTGAACTTATGTCTCTTTCAGAGCAGCCAGCCTCCCCATAGCTAGTTAGGTTTCAGTCAGGATGACTATTTCCTGACAATTCGTCCCGTAGTTGATTCTCATGCCACCCTGTCACTGACATCCCTCAATAATTTTCAAGCATCGTTACCTGACATCATCTTCTGGGGCCATCAACTGAGATATCAGGTATTATGATCAGTGGGTCATATATCTAACCAACAGCACATATCATCATCATTGTTAACCTTGCTTCTCTGATGTTAACTGTTATTCATTTTGCACCAATACTTCATTCGTGCTTCTGTAATGCCCTTCATAGATTCATCAGCTCCATCATTTTATTATCATCAGCAGAGTTATCTGCCACCACCACCGTCTGGCCTCCAAGGGAATTTATTTTCCTGCTGTTCAGAGCAGATGCCCATTCATCATAAAATCTCCCCACAGTCTCTAGCCAAAGGTTTTCTGATGAGAGAATGGTTGGACACACACAAGCCCAGGCTACAGGGTACACCCCAGATGAGATGCCAACTTATTGTGAGGCCATATGAAAGACAAACAACAGAAGCACACTCAGACCTACAGACGATTTGGTGTAGACCAGTTCACCTAAGCTGTATGTATGTAAGCTGCTGTATGAACTTTTTTTGCGTCTCATTGGGTTAATATAACTTCTTATTTTCCTTTCGGCTTTTCTCTTCAGGGGTCGCCGCAGCGAATCAATTGTCTCCATCTAACCCTGTCTTCTGCATCCTCTTCCTCTTCTTCTCTTGGGTTAATATTACAAAGGTGAAAAATGCAGTCCTTGAAGTTTGTTTTATGTGGAGAAGTGAAGAAGAAATCTGATCAAAATTAACTCCCAGGTTTTGAGAGTGGTGCCGGTGGACAAGACAACACAAACTAAATCGACTACGTATCTGGAACAAATATTTCTGAGACATTTTGGACCAAAAGCCATTACTTCAGTTTACTTGCGCCATTACTCCATCCATTCATCTATTTATTTTCTTGAAGACAAGACAACTGCAATTGTCTAGTCTTCAGCTGCTTATCCATCTTTCGGGTCAGGGGTTATGCTGGAGCGCATCTCAGCTGGCTATGGGCAAGAGAGGGGTACACCCAGGATGCATCGCCAGCGAATATTGGAAAAGCCCCAATCAATTACCCTAAACTGAATGAATGCTAATGCTACCCTGTCCTTTATTTTTAATGACCCAATTGCAGCAATAGCATGAGTCATGGTATTATATTCATCCAGTCTGTCTTTCCATCTCAGCTATTCATTCATTTCTTGCTGAATTCAATGGAGTGATAAAAAGCAGCTTGCTGTCATCTGTAGTGGGGCAGAGCAGCCATAATAAGATCAATATCAGTCTACAAGAAATACCATGTGTAAGATCCCAACCTGAACATCCTGTATAAGGGAAAGAGAAAAAAATATTACACCCACTCTCTGAGATATTACTGGGTCACAATCTATATTAATGAATTTTACCTTCCCCTACATGTCTAACACACGGGAAGTGTAACGATCGCTTTCTTGATTTTGCTGAGACAAGGTCTCATTCAACAATTATTTCACTGCTTTAAATATCTTTCCAGCAAAGCTTTGCAAAGCCCTATTCTCTCTCTCTCTCTCTCTCTCTCTGTCTACCTGTGTTGGATGTAATTTCACTTCTTTATGTCTTTGTAGTTATTCCTGTCCAGTCAGCAGTGCCTGGAATGTAATTTCCAGTCTCCACATGTGGTCCTACCATTCTTCACTTATTACTCCAATCTGTATGGCAAATACACTGAGACAGATTGTGGCTAAAGCAAATGGGAGAAACAGTTTCAAGGTCTCCATCGACATAGAGGTAGTAAAACCATCTGCAGGCAAAATGAACTCTCAAATGACACTCTCCCAAATCTGATATTCCTGTGGCTGCTGGACACCTCGCTCTGATGACTTCCTCTGATGGAATCTCTCTCCCTCATCCATTTATCTCCCTCATTTTTCTTCAGCTCTCCCTCATTTGTCTTCCGTTATGATTTGTGTGAAATCATAATCTCATCTATGGCTGTCTATCATTGCAGTTTACTATTGATATTGTAGCACGAGATATTGCTTTGATTTTTGATTTTATTTATGTGGCGCAGATGTCTATCTTGTTTCAGATTTTTTTGATTCACTTACAAGCACGGTATTGATTTCAGTTTGAGACATTTATTTTTTTATTTCTCCTTGATATGGTCAGCTGGCAGACTCCATCACACATGAATGATCCATCTATCCATCCATCTTGAAGATGAGATAATTGTAAATGTCTCATCTTCTCATGTATTTATTTTTCCAATATTTAAACTCAGAACAAGTATTCATATGTGTCACAGATTTTTTTATTTGAAAATTTTTTGTATAATTAACAGCTTGTGCTGTTTTTCTCCAGGTGTTACCTTGCTCTATTGGTAATAGTGAAGGCATTTATGAAATATTATTTCTTAGTCTTTGCACCATATACAGTCAAAATAATAATAATAATAATAATAATAATAATAATATAATAATAATTATAAGTATAATAATAATGATGATGATGATGATAATAATAATAATAATGATGATGATGATAATAATAATAATAATAATAATAATAATAATAATAATAATAATAATAATAATAATAATAATAATAATAATAATAATAATAATAATAATAATACAAATCAGGACATCGTCAGAAACCACTAACATGTGATGATTCTTAATAAAATAAGAGATGTCCTGAAGCTGACTCTCAAAATAAATAAGGCTTTATTCACACAAATGCATTTGGGCCTCTCCACAAAGGTGAGGTCACGACATTCAGGGTGGGGAGCCACAAACAATGGAGCACACAAACATATTCAGTGTGTATCTGGAATGGACTGGAATGGTTCTTATCTCTGTCTAGGTATGCAGTTCTCACTGTTTCTGAGAAGCTGTGTCTATGGAATACTTCCTGAAGGAATCACCCCAGGTGTGGGTACGAAACTGGCCTGAACTGATAACAGTAACCTTCTTTTCAAAGTCTCAAGATGCAGATCAAAAAAACATGAAGTGCGAGAGCATCGCCAATAAGTACATTGTGTATTTTCTTATCATTGCCTTTTTTATGATGTAATTGTATCTGAAGCACAATATTCAAGTCTCACTCACAAACATAAAAGACACACAAAAACAGTGCAATAGAGAAGGTTGCAATCTACCCCGCTCATATGCGACACCTGGTGGTTGTTGTAACTATTGCTGGAAAAGAATTCTTTACTCACCCCACGGTTCTGCTTCCATGTTTGTAAGGTGCACAAATGAAAGTGGTTTCATCTAAACGCACAAAAAAGGTTTTTTTTCCTCACATAATCCAAGAAACTGTTTATAACAGGCTACATAGTCATGGTATCAGTGCAGTTTCAAAAGATCACACTCTGTAAGCTCTTTCCAAATATTAACATTTAAAATAGACCAGTTCATGGGTGAAATTATTGTATTTATTATGGGTTTACTCTGGGTTCTCCGGCTTCGTCCCACCTCCAAAAACATGCCCTTCAGTTTAATTGGCCGTTCCAAAATTGACCGTCGTGTATGAGTGTGAGCGTGCATGGTTGTCTGTCTCTGTGTGGCTCAGCGGCGCACTGGCGTCAACCCCAGAGTTTTCTCAGACTCTCAGACTGAACAAGTGAACAGTTTGCTCTGATGTTAGACTTTCATGTGACCTTTTCGGCTTTCCTGTCGACGAGTCATCAGCCATGTTTCGTGTGTCTTTTATCCTCATCTTTGTAAACTTTGGAACAAAGAAAGAACACACAATGTATTTATGTTCATGGGGACGTTTGTGAATTTCAAGACTGCTGACAATTCGTGTCAGGTTGAAAGTTAGTACCAGTAATGTAGACTATAGACTACCTGTAAAAAAAACTCTGATGGAGTTTCCCCCCTGTAGGAGCCAAATGATTTATTTGAAGCAAATTATCAATACAAGCAGTAATGGTTGAGTGCAAACAGCTTCATTACAAGGTGAAGAGAAGGGAGCCACTGAAGGTGCTGTAGTGATTTCCATCATCATGGACAGCGCAGTTTGCTGGTAGAACAAGGAAAACGTCATCTCTTGCTTGCAGCTCCAAGATAACAGAATTGGTGAAATACTCAGTACTTATATCAGGTTTATCATGCAAGTTATATATTAACTGTTGATTGTTCTTGTACAACTTTGCACACGAGATAATTGAATTGTACGCAAACATGGTGAATTGGAAGCGGTAGACTCCCTTGACTGGTGCTGTGAATAAACCTACAGGATGAAAATAAATAAATAAATAAGTAGAAAATAAAACATATGAACATTTGATGTATTTAGATGATAACACATGCTCATATGACCTGCAATATCTCACCTGTAGATGGACTGAAACTTTCGCCGATGTTGGTGAAGACCTTCCTGTATGTCAGTGTGATGTCTGTGTTGAATGGTCCAACTTGTCCATTAGCCAAAGCTGCAGAAAAGGCTATCTTTGGTTTCTGTTTCTGTTCTGTTTAAATATAAAAAAGTAAATAAGTATCATTAAAAACCGAACAAAGAAATGTGTAACAAATCCGTCTGATAGTTCACATTTCTTCAAATTGCAAATCCAATTGAGCAGAGATACCTTGACCTGCCAGAGATCATGTCTTTCATCGCTCTCATACACAGTAAAATTAATTCATTAACTCTCATGATTGAAAACTGAAATTGTCTAGCTGTTTTCGTTTTCCTCCTTCTTCCTTTTCCCAACCTACTGCTGTACAGCGGCTATTTTTACCTTTAAGTTCTTTCTCCAACTGGTCCATCCTAGAGTTACTGAGGACAAGTTCACTCTCGATGCTGCTCAGTCTGGTCTTCATGTCTGGATGAACAGCAATGGCAGTGAATTATGATGCAGATCAGCGCTGATCACATCTGTAGAAATTCACTCATTCACTCATTGCCTTATCATGGTGGGACTGGAGTCTATTTCAGCTGACAGAGGGTGAGACAAGTCTACAGTTTATCACGGTAACACATGAAAAACAAACATCCCAATCATATTTACATTAGCCCATGGGCAATTTAGAGTCAACAATTCACCTGCTTGGTGGTAGAAGTGGGAGACCCCATAGTGAACATTAAGCAGACACACCAAGTCCTATTCCTCACAAATACCACAATTCAGTTCATATCAGTTTATTGACAGTGAAAACATGATCCAACACTCAACAGGAAGAGTAACACTCATACCAGAATTCTCTTTCTGAAGAACCTCCATGCTCACTTTGGTGGCGTCCAGGTCAGCTTTCAGTTGATCCACCAGAGTCTCACTCTCCTTCAGTCTGGTCTCCATGTTCCTCAGCTGCCATTTCACCTCTGCCTTCACTTCCACCAACATGTCTCTCAGTGCCCTCACCTCTGCACATATATCTGGGCATTGGTAAGGGCACTGGCCCACCTGGCCAAAGCTTCCACCATCTGCTTGGATGCCTGAGAAACACAGACCAACCAGCAACAACTGAAAACCAAAAAGAAACCTCATTCTCCTGTTGCACAACTGCCAATGGTGCTTTGGTGGAGTCTTCCTGAATTATATAGTTACCAAATGTTTACTGACTGAAGGAATGGGAAAAACAACAACTGCTTTTATTTGAGTTTGATTTGGATGATGCAATATAATCTCTGATCTAATGGGAAAATACAAGCTGCTACAGATTGGCACAAGGTATCTTGTGAGACAGCCCTCTAGCCCCACCCTCTTGTCGTCTTAAAGAATACAATGAAATATTTCAACTCAGTGTGTGTGTGTGTGTGTGTGTGTGTGTATTTGCGTCCACAGCTTCACTCCAACTCATCAACATATTGACTAAATGGCAGCAACTGCAGCAACAACTACACACCTATAATCTGTGCACACTATTATAAGATTTCCACAATTTTCCAGCATCAAGGTGGGGTGAGGGAGATGAGTGTCGGAGATGCGTGTATAGAGCGATGCTGCTCAGGTTGGGTTGGGACAGAAAAGGGAATTATTCGAATGTGGTGCATGGTCCAAAATACAAATTTGTGAACATTTTATGAACTTTATGTTGGTGGCTGTTCGCATTTATGAATGCTCATATCTCAGGGAGCCCATGATAGCCATATCCTCTGGGTGAGAGGGGCGTGTAAACAGGCGTTGACTGATGGATCTCATTAGCATTTAAACCCACCTGGTGAAGTCCTCCATATCTGGCTGGGTCCCTGACAAACACAGACCTACCAGCAACAACTGAAAACAAACCTCATTGTCCTGCTGCACAATGTTACAAAGACTCTGTGATGGAACCACCCTGTATC
This sequence comes from Antennarius striatus, assembly GCF_040054535.1. Lineage (NCBI taxonomy): Eukaryota > Metazoa > Chordata > Actinopteri > Lophiiformes > Antennariidae > Antennarius > Antennarius striatus. Next base: position 16,402,132 of record NC_090788.1, read on the forward strand.
ATGTATGTTGTGGCCGCCATCATATCCTTGTTGGATGACCCTGAGGTGTAGTTTATTTATGTAAATTACTGCCTGTTATTTCAGGCTTGTGATTGGCTCAAGCAGAAGGGGGCTTGGACTACCTGGAGGGTGTGCTCCAATCTTATTCAGCCTGCTAATTGGTATTGTCCTTAATCAGTCCACCAATCACTGGGATCCATCTCGGGGTTTGACAGCTGTCTAGAGTACACCACAGCTCTGAGGCATCAGTTTGGAGGAGAGTTTGTCGATTGATCTGACTTGTATTAATACATTTCTTTATGTTACCAGCAACATCTGGTTTTACATTCTGTACCCACTCAAATCCATTCCAGATGAAGGGACACTGTACAGTATATGCTTGTGTGTGCCATTGTTCATGGCTCCTCACTGCAGGTGCGGTGGCCTCACACTGTACCCCTCTGTGGAAACACCAAAATGGATTTGTGTGATTGAAAACACAAATTTATCTATTTTGAGACCCAACATCAGGACAGCTCTTATTTTGCTAAGATTCTTCATGTGTTAATTATATCTCCTGATATAATGGAAGACTTCAGGGGGCAGTAGGATACATTCTAGGTATATCCAATAATTTTCATGTAGACTGATAAAATCTAAAATTGTAAAATAAAAACCTTAACAACCAGACTAAATCTTCAGGTTTATAAGACCAGGTTGCAGGTATAGCACTTAAACCTTATCAATATCAATCAATCAATCAATCAATCAATCAATCAATCAATCAATCAATCAATCAATCAATTAATCAATCAATCAATCATTTATTTGTAAAGGGCTTAATGACACCATTTTGACATTTCAAATTGCTCTTACAGAAAAATAAACCCAACACAAACCTCCAGAGCATCCATAATTCACACTGGGAGAGACTCCCTCTGAAGAAAGAAACTGTGCAGGACTCATTCTGTGGAGGGCGGCCATCCGCCTTGACCGGTTGGGTGGAAAACAAGTACAGTGGATATAGAGACAGGTCATGAGAAAGAGAGGGAGAGTGGTAGACAGACCACTCTCCATGTTTCTAACAGGACTGCAATGAATTGGTTGCTCAGCAACATAAGCAGCTTCACTACAAGGTAAAGAGAAGGAAGCCACTAAAGGTTGTGTAGTTATTTCCATCATCATACACAGCATAGTTTGCTGGTAGAACAAGGGAAACTTCATCTCTTACTTGCAGCTCCAAGATAACAGAATTGGAGAAATATTCAGGATTCACATCAGATTTACGCTCCCAGTTATGTAAAATCAATTGATTGTTCTTGTACAACCGTACACATGAGGAAACTGCAGCGTAACCAAAGACAGTGAAGTGGAAGCGGTAGACTCCTTTGACTGGTGCTGTGAAGGAACCTACAGGGTAAAAGTAAAAAATAAAAAAAATATCAGCATTTGAAGTATTTAGATGATAACACATGCTCATATGACCTGCAGTATCTCACCTGTTGATGGACTGTAACTTTCGCCAATGTTGGTGAAGACCTTGCTGAATTTCAGTGTGATGTCTGTGTTGAATGGTCCAATATTCCCTGCATTACTCAATGCTGTGGAAAAAGCCACCTTTGGTTCCTCTGTTTTAAACATTTAAAAAAATTAATGTTTAAAACACAGTATAAATGTTTAATGCTCTTGTTTATTCAGTCATTTATCTTCTAGCCACTTTGTCTGCTGTCGTGGATATATATATATATATATATATATATATATATATATATATATATATATATATATATATATATATATATATATATATATATATATATATATATATATATATATATACATATATACATATATATATATATATATATATATACATACATACAGAAAATATATGTATATACTGTATATTACTAAAGTGTGCTACAAATGTCCCTTCGGGGATCATAACACTATATAACAATAATCCACTGCTGTACAGCAGCTATTTTTACCTTTGAGTTCTTTCTCCAACTGGTCCAACCTAGAGTTACTGAGGACAAGTTCATTCTCCATGCTGCTCAGTCTGGTCTTCATGTCTGGAGGAAAACCAAAGGCAGTGAATTATGATGCAGATCAGCGCCGATCACGTCTGTAGAAATTCACTCATTCACTCATTGCCTTATCATGGGGGGGCTGGAGTCTATTTCAGCTGACAGTGGGTGAGACAAGTCTACAGTTTATCACAGTAACGCATGAAAAACAAACACCCCAATCATATTTACATTCATGCCTATGGGCAATTTAGAGTCAACAATTCATCTACATTGGATGCTTGTTGGTAGAAGTGGGAGACCCCATAGTGAACATTAAGCAGACACACCAAGTTCTAGTCCTCACAAATACCACAATATTCATGCTCTTAACATTAAATCATATGAAATTCTGTTAAAAATAAAATTTATATATAGTAAGGCATTTTTCATCTGAGAGCTGTGTGCCCAAGATAGGTCATAGATTAAATAGTGAGATACTTTTAATCTCACATAATCTGAGACACTCACTTCCTCACAATGCTACTCATCTCACTCTTCATGGACTCCTGTGCATTGTTACTGTACTTTTAAAAGTAGGGCCACACAAAAGACTCACGCTTACAGACAATTAGACGTGACTAATGCACATAAACTGCATGGACCATAGAACCTGGAGAACCAACACGGACAAGGGGAGAACATACAAACTGCACAGAAAAGCCCCAGGAATAATCTGACCCTTCTTGATGTGAGATACCAGCTCTACCCACTGCACCACTGTGCTGCCCTGTCAATGGATAATCAGGCTGAAATAGAGCACAGCAGCTGGTCATATATCACAGTAAACATGCACAAGGTATTTCCTACATCTTGATTCAATTACTGTTCAAGTCCACCATTAAGTTAAACCAACTTCAACTCTCTGGCTAACAAAGAGAATACATAATATTAAGGTAAATTTAAATGGAAACTAAATTTTCAGTCCACAAGACTGACAATTATGATTCATATTGACTGTCTCAAGCAAATGTGTGAATTTCAATTACTTTGGTGATCTCTCTTACCTTTTCTTCACAACACAGTTTGCAATAGGTAGTAAATATGAGCACAGACAGTGGAAAACAAAAAATATGCATCATCACGGGTAAAATCTTTTGCTCTCAGTCTTTTTTGTCGACTGGGAAACAAGAGGTGCTGAATTTCAAAGTTAAGAACGCTGTTGTTTCACTAGATGTTCCAAATCATCATTTTCATAGAATTTTGGCTAATGAAGGCTTATTTTGGAGCTCATACGTTAATCAGTTAGTTGACATGACAACAAGATTCAACAGTCAACAAGAAGAATAACAGTACATACCAGAATTCTCTCTCTGAAGAACCTCCATGCTCACTTTAGTGGCGTCCAGCTCAGCTTTCAGTTGATCCACCAGAGTCTCACTCTCCTTCAGTCTGGTCTCCATGTTCCTCAGCTGCACTTTCATCTCTGCCTTCACTTCCACCAACATGTCTCTCAGTGCCCTCACCTCCGCCCAGATATCTGGGGTGGTTTGTTTTGAGGTCGGCTCGGTTGATTCCTCCGCCACATCTCTCTGATTTGTTTGACCTACCTGGCCAAAGCTTCCACCATCTGCTTGGGTGCCTGAGAAACACAGACCAACCAGCAACAACTGAAAACCAAAAAGAAACCTCATTGTCCTGTTGCACAACTTACTATTGTGCTTTGGTGGAGTCTTCCTGAATTATGTAGTTACCAAATGTTTACTGACTGAAGGAATGGGAAAAACAACAACTGCTTTTATTTGAGTTTGACTTGGATTATCAAATATAATCTCTGATCTCGTGGGAAATTACAACCTGCTACAGGATGGAACATGTGGTTTAATCTAAAACTACAAGGGCTATTGGTAGAGAACCCTCTTGTTTCACCCTCTTCCTGTCTTAAAGAATAAAATCAAATATTTCAAGTCACATTCATAAATTGATTATCTGTATTTTTGATCTTCAAATTTTAAGAGGGACAATAGGCCTTCAGTCTTTCATTTTTTCAGCTCAACACTTCCCATGAAGTTTTGTGTCAGTTTGTCCAACCAGTCCATATGTGCTTTGTGGATCCTCATTCCAAGCCAGAGCTTGGTTTACATTGCCGGCTATAAGTCCGACATGTTGGACTTTGGTAGGGCTGCCCTTTATCGCCGGTTTAGTTCATAATCTTTATACATAGAATTTGTAGGTAGAGCAACCTTGAAAATGGATGAATGGATGAACCTGTTGACAATGCTGCTTTATATCTGTATGTAGAGCCTGATATGATTACTATGTGTATTACCACTTTATAAACCACAGGGAAAAGTCTCTGCTATCATCTGCAGCCAGAATAAAGAAAGGTCACCTACACCACACCGTCACATCTCAAACCTACATCAGCTTGCAGATCAACAATTTTTTCATCTGTACAGATACAGTGTTTCACGACTCGGAACGGGAATTAACCACAGATCACAATAAAGCTTTATTCAAACACAGTCCAGCAGACAAAACAGAGAGCAGGCACAGGCAGGGTTCCTTGGCAGTCAGGCAGACAGATACAAAGTACAGGCAGGTAATTCAAATCCAACAGGCAGGGTTCAAAACCAGGAAAAACAGTGAAGTCCTAATTCTCTAACTCACACGGCAGTCAGGTAGCAAACAGTACACAACATCACAAAGTCCACTGAAAAGACAGGATAAAATAATTAACTAATCAATTCAAAATGAATGACAGATGAACAGAAGTTCAGGCCAAAAAAGTAGATGGGTGTGACTCTGGGCAGACAACAAACACATGGCTACAAAAAGCTAGTCCAGGATTATCACAGTCCAGCAGACAGACGGAGACACAACAGTCCACACTAGAATCCCGATACTGTATCTTTCTAGTTGTCAATCTGTTTCGTCTCCTATAAAAATATGGTGAGATTCATCACCAGATTTATAATGAAAAGTTTATGAGATAGAGACATCCAGACACATAAAAAACTCAACAGTTGCAATCAACTCAAAAGGAAAAAACTTCTTTTCAGGGTTGTGACAGAAAGGGGACTTAGTGGATGTGGTGCATGGTTCAAAATATGAACTTGCAAACGGCAGCATTTTATGAACTTTTAGCCACCAGTCAGTGGTTGTTCGTACACATAATATCTCAGGGAGCACATGGTAGATCCACCGAAAACATTAGTCCACGTGAACCACATCCTCTCGGCGAGAGGGGCGTGTAAACCAGCGTTGACAGATGGAGCTCATTAGCATTTAAACTAGAGATGAGTGAGTATACCATTATCTGTATCTGCATCTGTTCAACCATCTAAGTTATCTGTATCCGTATCTGCACTCGGAATGGGTTGGACTTGAACCGGACGTGGGTGTTGTTTTCTTCGGAAATGGCTGGGGCTCATACTGGTACATTATTTTAAGTCTGAAATTGGTATGAATTGATCAGAAGTCGCTATATTTATTGTTTATTCTAAAACTACTAACAGAACAGCCTCAAAATTGAGATTCAAATCAATGTTTTTGATCACAAAAGTAAGAAGTATTCACAGAACAAGTTTTTTGTGAACTCAGAACATCAAGTGCATTAATGAATACAACGCATGCAATGGGAAATTATGAACTGCAGAGTATGCATGAACAAGAATTGTCATACTTAATGCAACCTAATTTTTTTCTTTCTTTTTTTTAATTTTTTTTAGAGCGAGAGATAGAGACAGAGCATGTGTGTGTGTGTGTGTGTGTGTGTGTGTGTGTGTGTGTGTGTGTGTGTGTGTGTGCACGCACTATGTAAAAGTTCAATTATCTATACAGTATAGAAATAATTTGAACTTAAGTGAGAAAGTGTCAAACTAAGATCATTTTCCTTCAGCACGAGCAAGAGTATTGAAGGGTTTTACTCATATTGTGCTCATACTTAACAAAAATGCTTTACCTACAGTATGTTAGTAAACTTGAAATGGGAAAAAATTAATTCTGAATCAGATTATCAATACCAATCAAACAATCAATGAATCAATCAATAAACTTTTATTTGTAAAGGGCTTAATCACATCAACAGACATTTCAAAGCACTCTGACAGAAAAAGAAAGCCAGGAGAGTCCTCCAGAACATCCATAATTCACACCAGGAAAAACTCCCTGTGGAGTAAGAAACATCCAACCACAAAATATCTTCAAGATAGAAAGATGAAAGAAAAAGCACATTACAAGGGCGGCAAAGGGGATGAAAATGAGATGATGACCTTGATCTTGAGAAAACTAGGTCAAGGTCAAATTTCAACTTTTGTACATTTTTTTAAAGTCAGGAACTGGATAAGATAGAAAGACGAAAACAAAACAGCATTATCGTATTGGCCCGAATATAAGACGGTGTTTTTTTTGCATTGAACTAAGACTAAAAAAGTGGGGGTCGTCTTACATTCGGGGTCTAGACATTATACCCATTCACAACGCTAGATGGCGCCAGATATCTTTAAAGCGAACGCTGAACTTAACTCCCTAGGCCAAAGCGAACCCCTGTCACGAAGAAGAAAAAGAAAGAATCGCGGTAGTACAAAGATGAAAAATAAAAAGAAAAGACAAGAAAATAAGAGAAGAGATAACAGAAAATGGAGAAACGTCGCGACAATCTGGAGAAAAGTGGGTCGAAGATCAGCCATGTTAACCAGCAGCTGATGCAAACTTCAAGATGATGGTGATAAATGAGGCAGGGTCTTCAAACAATTGCAATGTGATCGAAAAAATTGAATATATTGTTATAATCATTTGTTTCATATGTACTGCAATTATTTCCTGTATAAAAATTAAATTTGCTGTTCAAAAAGTCTTTTTTCAAACTTGAAAAAGAGGGGGTCATCTTATATTTGGGCCAATACGGTATATTCAGGGAGCCAAGGAGAAAATTAGATCACAACCCTGACCATGAAAAACTAGGTCAAAGTCAAATTTTCCACTTTTATACCTTTTTAGGTACACATCTCTGAAACCTGAGGAGATATAATCACAAAACAAAAAGCAACATTTTCAGTAAGGCGGAGGCACATAATGTGTAGGTAAGGGCAAAATTTTAAATTCAGGGGTGTCGTGAGATGTTGTAGTCACGACTGCCTTGTTGTGTTTTGTACTTGCTCTGTCACGAGTGGCAGGATATGGACCCAAATGTAGGACACCAAAAGCAGAGTTTTCTCCATGATTTAATAACAAACTCAAAAATTCTCCAGACAAACAAGAATCACAAAACCAGGAAAGACTACCAGGAACCAAACTTGAGAAATGAACCCACAACGAGCTCTCGTCCAACCTGGCTTAAAAAGCCTCATGATGATAACACCAATGAAGTTCAGGTGTGAAAATCAGTTACGGGTGTGTGGATGAGTATCAGGTTTGGAGAGGACCCACAGGTGTGGAGCCATGGCTCCACCCACAAGCCTGGCCCCTCCCCCTGCCACACACCAGCACTGCCACGCCGAACCGTGACATCCTCCCTGCCTGTCAAGGAGAAGCACATACCTGTAGATGGCAACAGTAGCTTGCAAGCGTGTGAAAATCCAATTTTGTACGACCAAGATGGTAATAATTAATGTGAAATGGAGAATAAGAAATAAAGAGAAATAACAGAAGCTCCAAAAGCAATTAAAATACAGTAACTCCTTTTATGCGGGTTACTAAACATCCTGCACCCTCAGAGCAAGGAGCCCTGGGAGGGTGATACAGTTCTATGAGATCTGCAATGTAAGACAGAGCCATACAGTGAAGAGCTTTAATGTAATCATCAGGATCGGAATTTTATTCTCAGAATTTTTTAATTTTAATTTCTAATTCGCAAGCAGTAAATGTAGAGAAATGTCAATAGTCCATGTCTCCAACAGGAGTGCAACAAATTGGTTGCACACCAGCATAAGAGCTTCACTACAAGGTAAAGAGAAGGGAGCCACTAAAAGTTGTGTAGTTATTTCCATCATCATACACAGCACAGTTTGCTGGTAGAACAAGGGAAACTTCATCTCTTACTTGCAGCTCCAAGATAACAGAATTGGAGAAATACTCAGCAGTCTTATCAGAATTACCCTCCCAGTTATATAATATCTGTTGCTCGTTCTTGTACAACCGTACACATGAGGGAACAGCAGCATAACCAAAGACAGTGAAGTGGAAGCGGTAGACTCCTCTGACTGGTGCTGTGAAGGAACCTACAGGGTAAAAGTAAAAAATAAAAAAACATCAGCATTTGAAGTATTTAGATGATAACACATGCTCATATGACCTGCAGTATCTCACCTGTTGATGGACTGTAACTTTCGCCAATGTTGGTGAAGATCTTGCTGTATTTCAGTGTGATGTCTGTGTTGAATGGTCCAATATTCAGTGCATTACTCAATGCTGTGGAAAAAGCCACCTTTGGTTCCTCTGTTTTAAACATAAAAAAAATATGTGCCATTAAAAAATAAATAGACAGAAATCCGTCTGACACATCGCGTCGGGTGTTTTGTCTTGAACTCCATCTCCGCCAAACCTCTGAGACCAACCCACCCTAGGGGATCCTAGGGTTCAATCGAACCCAGGTTAAGAACCACTGGTATAGAGTATTACAAATAGTATGAGTTGTTTTTGTTGAAGAAGTATAGTGAGTAAAGGTGTAAGAAAAAAATCACAACACAAGGGTTCAAAATTCCCAGTTTATTTGCATTGGGAGGCTTTTGAAATTTAGTGGGTGAGTATTGTTGGAATGTTGATGAATAGTTAACATTCATCAACATATTATATATATATATATAATACTTTTTCATACCACCAGGTGGAGTCTATGCATTTAGATCAGGGGTGTGAAACTCTGTCCTCGTTCAGACTGCAGGCATATCAGATTTCCTTCCACATATGATTTTTAGGGATGACTGATCTGAATCTGTTCAGACTGGGCCACGTTATCGGCCAATCTGACAGGTTGCTGTAGCAACGACGTCGGGGCAGAGTCGTCGTTCAGTGCGCGTAATGTGTGAGGTCATATAATTGTGACGGCAGCAACAACAAGGACGCTGAACATCAAGTTTTGTTACCTTAGCCTATTGGCGATATCACTGTCTGGTCGAGGTGGGGAAAACACACACACACACACACCAGACATAGTCAATTTCTTCTTTTTCTTACCACTGGGTAATGTGCGACGCTCTTCCTTCTGACACCTCCCTCTGGCGTCGCGAATATGACGTCGCGGTCCGCCATATCTGATTGGAGTGTTGGGAGCTGTTCAGACTACAGATCCCTCTGTCCCTATCTGACATAAAACTACCTCCTGAATGTGGTTTCAATCCGTCCCACAAAAATCCGATTAGTACTGTTCAATTCCGTTGTACCGTCTGTGTGTGTGTATAATGACAATAAAGAAAGTTTGACTTTTGACTTCAGACTACACGCGAGACATGCAAAATCAATCTGGTTGGGCTAAAAATCGGATATACTGTAGACGACTAGTCTGAACAAGGTCTTTGATCAATGGTCTTGTACTTTCTCTTTGCAAAAAGTGTGTGCAAGCAACATCTCCTTTTGGGAGAAGATGCTGTTCCTGAGCTCTGTATGCAATCAATGACTACCTGTTTACAACTTATATAAAACCACCACTCATTACACCATCTTTTTATGATCCTGATAAAGTTACCACGCTCATTTTCTCATATATCCAGAAATCATAAGTTATCAAAGTAAAAAAATCACTGTTTAATGTTCTTCTTAAAAAGTTAAGAATTGTCTTTTTTATCAATAGATTCACGAGACACACCAACATGAATTTAAGGTTTAATGTTGACCTACATTGGCTGATGGACCCTCCAATTGTCTTGCTTTTTCACCTTCCTCATTTCGTTTCCCACTCTAAATGTCCCGTCCCAATAAACTGCTGTGCAGCAGCTATATTTACCTTTAATTTCTTTCTCCAACTGGTTCAACTTAGAGTTACTGAGGACAACTTCACTCTCGATGCTGCTCAGTCTAGTCTTCATGTCTGGAGGAAAACCAATGGCAGGGAATTATGATGCAGCACTGATCATGTCTGTAGAAATTCACTCATTCAGTCACTGACTTATCATGGGGGGGCTGGAACTCATTCCAGCTAACAGTGGGTGAGATAAATCTATAGTTTATCACAGTAACACATGAAAAAACAAACACCCAATCACATTTACATTCATGCCTATGGGCAATTTCAAGTCAACAATTCACCTACATTGCATAGTGAACATTGAGCAGACACACAAAGTCCTAGTCCTCAAAAACACCACAATATACTGTACAAGCTCTTAACATTAAATCATATGAAATTTTCTTTAAAAAATCATTTATATATAATACGGCATTTCTCATCTGAGACCCATGCGCCCAAGACAGGTCGCAGATTAAAAAGTGAGAGACTTTTAATCCCACATAACCTGAGACACTCACTTCCTCACAATGCTACTCGTCTCACTCTTCATGGACTCCTGTGCATTGTCACTACTTTTAAGACTAAAAGTAGGGTAAAATAGACCAGAGAAGCTGGTCATATATCACAGTAAACATGCACAACGTATTTCCTACACCTTGATATAATTACTGCTCAAGTCCACTATTACGTAAAAAGCAAGTACATTAATTTGCTTTGCATAAAACTGACAATTATGATCAATGTTGAATGTCTGGAGCGAATGGATGAATTTCAATTACTTAGGTGATCTCTCTTACCTTGTCATCGCAAGACAATTTGCAGTAATGGGTAAATATGAGTACAGACAATGGAAAACTACAAATATACAGTATGTGATCACTTAGTTAATCTGTTGCTGTCAGGTGGTACTGAATTTCAAGGATAAAGAACTCTGCTGTTTCAGTAGATGTTGTTTTTTGGTTGTTGAAGAGTTATTCTGGAGCTCAAAAGTTCATCAGTTTATTGACAGTGAAAACATGATTCAACACTCAACAGGAAGAGTAACAGTACATACCAGAATTCTCTTTCTGAAGAACCTCCATGCTCACTTTGGTGGCGTCCAGGTCAGCTTTCAGTTGATCCACCAGAGTCTCACTCTCCTTCAGTCTGGTCTCCATGTTCCTCAGCTGCACTTTCATCTCTGCCTTCACTTCCACCAACATGTCTCTCAGTGCCCTCACCTCTGCACATATATCGGGGCATTGGTAAGGGCACTGGCCCACCTGGACAAGGCTTCCACCATCTGCTTGGATGCCTGAGAAACACAGACCAACCAGCAACAACTGAAAACCAAAAAGAAACCTCATTGTCCTGTTGCACAACTTACTATGGTGCTTTGGTGGAGTCTTCCTGAATTATATAGTTACCAAATGTTTACTGACTGAAGGAATGGGAAAAACAACAACTGCTTTTATTTGAGTTTGATTAGGATGATGTAATATAATCTAGTGGGAAAATATAAGCTGGTGCAGGCTGGAACATGTGGCTTCATCTAAAACTACCAAACAATCTTGGGAGACAGCCCCCCCCTGTCCGGCCTTCTTCTCATCTTAAAGAATAAAATCAAATATTTCATAATTTTATAAACATTCATAAAATCTTTTGTCTGTGTTTTTTGTTCTTCCAAATTTAAGAGGGATCAGTGAGCTTCATTGTGAACCTTTGGACGAATGTGATTGGTGACATTCTCAAGTGAACAGGAAAAACGTTCATCGCTTATTATTGAACTGTATTTTGATTAAATAATATTAGTTGTTGACGATGCTGCTTCATAGCTGTATGTAGAGCCTCATATGGTCACAGTGTGTATTACATCTCATAAGTGCCGAGGTATACTGAATTTCCTCCGTGATCAGTAAAGTATCTATCTATCTATCTATCTATCTATCTATCTATCTATCTATCTATCTATCTATCTATCTATCTATCTATCTATCTATCTATCTATCTATCTATCTATCTATCTATCTATCTATCTATCTATCTATCTATCTATCTATCTATCTATCTATCTATCTATCTATCTATCTATCTATCTATCTATCTATCTATCTGTCCAAGGTCTTGTATTAAACTGTCATATAGAAACACACGATGTGTTTGTTGATCATTCAATAAACTGTTGATTGGAGATCCTACAAGGCAGAACACCTTCACTGTTCTACTTAGAAACACTTCTTGTTGCAGAAGAAAGACATGACCTGAAAGAAAACACGTCAACATAACATTAAACCAAAATGACCTGAACTTAGGAGGAAAATTTACTACCAAAAAAATTAGTTGATACCAAATGTAAATCTAATTTGCATTTGGCAGCAGCTGTCAGGTTCTTCAGAGATCGGATGTTTTCCAAACAGAGTACACATTTTCCAGCAATGCATTCAGGTCAAACTAGATGATTATTTCATGAGGTTTTCATTCACAATCTGGGGAAAAAATGTCATCACATTTTTACAGGAGGCTAAACAGATCTCCAAGTGGACAGATACCGTATCTCTACTGAGGGCATTTATTGATCTGCAAGCAGATGTGGCTTTGAGATTTGGCATTGGTGTGTACGTGACCGTTCTGCTTTCTGGCTGCAGATGATAGCAGAGACTTTCCCTCGGGACTTGTAAAGTGACCATATCTGGCTCTACAGTAGAGATGAGAAATTTAATGCAGTTGGTTTCCCATTTTCTTCTACTGTAGGTAATGTATTATTGCCTTGACTGCAGAGAAATGTTAATCAAGACTGAAAAAGAAACTCAAACTTGTATTTGTTGTAGGTAGCTGTTTTGACCTCAGGAGGAAAATGAAATCCCATGTTCAAGCCTAAAGTAGCTGGTGTTCCTTCACCAGAAGAGATATCGTATCGCATCAACCCAGGCCTGGAATAAAACCCAAATAAAAGCAGGTGTTGTTTTCCCCATTTCTTTAATCAGCGAACATTTAGGAACTACATTGCTACGATGGAGGCAACTGATTCGCTGTGAAGGGAAAAGCCGAAAGGAAAAGAAGATTGAAGAAGAAGATTGCTACGATCGTTAGCTCATGGAAAACAGAACAAAATGCAAAATCAGATGTTCCTGATAATATCAAATTATTTATTAATACAAATAGATCAATCAACAAACAATACAGGAAAGGTATGAAAATGTAATTTAGGAGAGGGCCGTTTGTTGCTGCTGAACATAAAGGGATAAACAGAACAAAACAGAACTCGCTCAACTGGAACTGGTCATCAACAAGTCCTCAAACACAATTAATACAAGAAGGAGACACAGACACAGCTTCTCAGACAATGAGAACAGTATACCTAGACATAAATAAGAACCATTCCAGTCTATTCCAGATGCAGAAACACTATTTATGCCCGTGTGTTCTATTGTTCTTGGCTCCTCACTATGAGTGTGATGCATTAGGTCCACCTGTGGCTGCTGAGTCTTTGTCACCAACATCACCGTTCCTGGACCGTCTCCTGGGCCTGTTTAGGATCTTAGGCTACCTGGCAGCGTATTGAGGAAAAAAAACCACTATGCTGTCATCACTCAGTATTTTCTCAGCTCTGTTTTCACATGAAGTCTACCATGCACCATGAGTTGTTAGTCATCATTAATTCCAAATAAAATGGAAGAAGACTTCAGGGGCCATTAGGGTACATGCCATACCCCTACGGCCTTAAACAATGTTTCTTGGCGGCATGTAATTTTTGTTCAAACCTTTTTTCTTTTCTTTTTAAAAAAAAAATCTTGGCATATCCCATAAATATAGAATATACTGTATAATACATCATGTAGACTGATAAAATCTAAAACAAGAATAATAAAAACCACAACAACTATACTATATGTTCAGCTTTATTAGACTAGGTCGCGGGTACAGTATTTAACCCTGTGGATAACAAGCAACTGAGTGGCAAATACTTGTGACTATTTTACATGGAATGAACAGAAAAATCAAGTAATTGCAATTAAGTTGAACCTTTTTTAAAAAAAATCTTGGCATAGACCGTAAATATTCTTGTACACTGATAAAATCTAAAAACGAATAATAAAACATGGTCAAGATATCAAAAAGCTCTGCTGTGTTCAGAGAGCTCCCTCCAGTGGATGAAAGCAGTATTTCAATGTTTCCCATCCTAGTTGTCACAGAGAGGGTTGAAATCTTAACCCTTAGATGCACAGGTGGAGTTGAACATGACCCCATCGGTTGTTTTTCCTCAGAAGCTTCAAAATAAAAACTTGTAATATATTCCTATTCCAGGTATTCCTCATAAAATATGCTGGTGACATGAGGCCATTTGCATTTTTAAAGAATGAATTAATTTCAAGAAATTGCAGTTTTTGTATCACTACCCCTCTCGTTATTATGGAATCTTGTATGAACCTTTTAATTTTAGCTTTTACTGTCCCACTTACACATCTGATCTCATCATCCACTTCTGATGCAACTGTCCAGTCAACACACCTGGTGTCAGCAAGCTCTCCACCCAGGATCTCATTGTTGCAGAGCAACACACATGTAATGAGTTTGTAACCCATTTAAATCATCAACCCATCACGTGACAAGAATTTTTATTATTTCTATTTACTTTCTTTTTTTTGCAATTATAGTCTGTGTTTTTCAGATGACTATAGTCAGATCCAGTAAAAAAAAAAGAAAAAAAAGTCAGTATCAAAGCGATGGTGCAAAAAACCATGATGGAAAAATATATTAAATGGAATGGAATGAGGCCTCAGAGCTACAGGTTGATTCCATCTACTTGTTTTTACTTTCTCCTTCTGTTCTCCCTCCATTTGTCTCAGTTTCAGGTCCTGATGGTTGCTCTCTGCTGCCCATCATCAGCCCAACTGTTACCATCACTGCTAGCATTAGCATCTGTAGCTTCGGTATTTCCTGTATAGCAGCTCTCCAATCAGTAGTTTCCTCAGCAGCTTCCTCCAAATAATATGAACCACTGCAGAGATTAATAAATGCGTTGTCGTCTGTCTGCTCCGGTGTTCTGTCTTGTCTTTCTGTCTCCCTCCCTCCTGCTCTGTCGTTATCTCTCTGTCATTCTCTACCATGCAGCAGGCAGAGAGAACCCAAAACCACAACAGCAGAGGTAAGTGTGAATCCAGTCAGACTCTAACATAAGGTAGTCAAAAGATCAGGTGGACACATCAGACAGAGAGTGGGCAAACAGGCAGAATCAGAAGGTAAATACATGGAGCAGGCACACTGGGGAGTTGGATAGGTAACAATTCCAGCCCAGAACCGAATGCTGATCAGAAAACACTGTCTGGAGAAGGGAGGCTGATGGATGATGAGCAGCACAGGCGACAGGAACGAGCTGATTGCATTCAGGGGTGTGGAGAAGAATCTGGAAAAGACAGGAGACATGAGACATGAGTGTAGACAGAATAAATGAATGAACTCTGTTTTTGTCTCTCCCTTTCTCTGTGCTTGACTCTGTCTCTCCTTTACTATCACTGTCTTCCTACCTCTTTCTTTTATTTAATTTATGTATCATTTTAATGTATTTTTACTTTTTATCTCATTGACTCTCTTACTCTCTTTTTCTTACTCTCTCACTCTCTTTCTTTTTCTTACTCTCTCACTCTCTTGGTCGAGGCAGATGGCCGCCCACTGTGAGTCATTGTCTCTGCTCAGGTTTCTATCTGTTAAAAGGAAATTTCTCTTGCCTAACTCATGCTTTTATGTCTCGGCGAGAATACCAACCGCCTTACTTTTGTGTCTATAAATCTCTATTCAGTCACCTACAGTTGGTGTAAAAAGCTGCGGCACATTTACTTTTAGTTTTTAAATCTCTACCTGAGCTGCCACCTCAATATTTAACAGATGTGCTTCACATCCATGCACCTATGAAAGCATTGAGACAGAGCTTTAGGGGCAGGTGCCCCCCAGGTCTGTCATAACTTGTCCACACACATCAGATCTGCTCAGAGGTATTTAAATCCACTCTGAAAAAGTTTGCGTTCTTTGTCTGCTCTGATCTTTTATATTTATTTTAACCTGTACAGCAGTTTGATCAACTGTGTTTGTTTAAATGTGCTTTACAAAAAAAATGAATTGAATTGAAGCTACAGTCGTTATAAAAGACAACACAACTGACTGAGTTATGTGTTTTCAAAACCCAAAAGAATTTAAACATCTGAAATAAAATAATGAGTTACAAAAAATCTCAAACAAGGCACGGAGGAATTTTCAAAATCCACAATGGCGCACATTTTCTGTGAAACTCGAATGAATGGTATAACTAAAGAGAAATAGGCATGAAGTAACTTAGATTACAGTTCACTGTACATTCCAAGATAAAAAGCCAAAAATCCTCCACCTGGTGTAGCATATTCCCAGAAGATAGATTTTATCTAGAGCAGCTAATCTTGAATCTTGAATCTGTGTCTGGCTGCAGTACCGGTTGCTGTTCATTCATTTCACCACAAGATGGCAGCATCTCCAATAGAATGCAGTCAGTGGAACGTCTCACCCCAGGAGGAAAACATTTTGTAAATCCAGTTTGACTCACGTTTGGTGGACTTTACCCCAGTGTTGGATTTCTGTCCATTCAACTGTTAATTAATTTTACATCATAAAATCATATCGGATTACTAATGTATACTCAAATCTTATTGTTGGGAATGTCACATATATTTAAATAATGTAGCCACATGTGAGCTCCTGCAAACAATATCTTAGCCTGAATGATGTGTGTGAGAGAGACAAAAAAATCTGTAGTGTTCAATGTAAACATGTAGCCCACGACAAAGTCAGGACTTGCAAGGAGGAGAGGAGAAAACATGGAGGACAACATCTCAGATGAAGACAACAGAATAACTATGAGTTCCTCTCATACCTCTGCTGCCTCTGTTTCATACCTGTTCACTCAGACTTAAATGTTTTATTTCTGGAACGTCTCCAGTTACTTTTGTTCAGTATGTCATTAAGTACAGAGGCAGCTACTGATTCATGATAAATCAAATTCATATGACCACATTCACTCAAATGCTAGACCCAAAAGACTTTTGAGTTACTCCAGGCAATGTGTGACAGTAGTGCTCACATTTTTCAAAAATAATCATGAAACTTGTTGGAAATTGAGTAATTCCAGAAACGCCTTGAGGCAGCCGTGGGGAACATTTTACCTGCCACCACAACTGCATGAATGAATTTTTCCTCACAGACTATCCCCTGAACCAAATGTGATTCGATTTGGTCTCTTATTCTTAGCAGGATCCAGGCTGGAGCCAGTCGTGGCAGAAAGGCGTGGTGTTTCCAGGACCGGTCAGCAGTTCATCACAGAGCTAACATACAGAGAAGCAAACAACTAGTCACTCTAAAATAAGGGTAACCTTAATTTAGAGCCTCTAATTAACATAGTGGAGGAAACCTTCTGGAGAAAACAGTGCTAACCTGCACCACCGTCTACTGTCTTACGTCATGTCTATGACTGTGTTTGATGGTCAAAGATAAAGACACAACAAAGTCCATAGTACAAGTCCTAAATATTCACAACAGGTGAATATTTAGGACTTGAAAGAAAGAGATGACGCTGTCTGAGAATCCAGGGTGGACTTACAATCTCGTTTTGTTCCATAAATCTTGTGTTGGGTTTCAGAATCCTGATCCTGTCCTTCATTTGGCCTTTGTCTGTGACATTCTGTTCAAGCTAAGTTGTCATGGTCACAACAGTCTACTCTTTACAAGTAATTGGAAAGATCAATAAAATGATTCCGTTTTAAAGCTCTTCACAACATGATACAAAATTTAAAGCACTCATTCCACAGAAAAAATTACAAGGTTATATTATTAAATGTCAGGAGGGGGTTACAGGATGGATGGATGGGGCAGGAAGGCAGTAAGCAAACAATTTATTCATTGTTTTGTTGTTCATTGGACTTTTTCATACTATTCCATCAATACACCGTCCTTCTATTTGTTGACATCCCGGTGGTTCTACTTTAGATGAAGAATCATACTGCAGTATTTTGAATGATATGTGTCAACTCCATCACTGCTCAATTACTAACTGTAAATGATCTGACAATGATCTGAAGGTGTATTGATGACATACTATACTGTATGTTGATGAGTGTTTTTTATTTTTCTGACAGTATATTTATTCTTAATTGTACATTCAGACATGACAGACGACAGTGCACTTCAATATCCTTTATTTAGATTACAGATGTATTCCATTTTGAAGTTCAGAGGGGGTACAGGGAGCATTAGTGCTATTTACATTTGGTTTGAAAACATTTATCTCTGTACAGATTTGAACCCTGATCAATATAAACAATATTTTTTAAGACCTAGCGCTGTTATAAAGCAATTGTTTGAAGCAAAAAAACAAAAAGAAAAAAAAAAGAAAAAAGGGTTACATTAAATTATTAACAAAAAAATAGCAAAAGAGCACAAAAGAAAGAAGATAAAAATACAGTCTGTTGAAAATTAGGGAGAGCTTGCTGCTGTTTAGTACGAGACATTGTCAATGAATGACTGTGACTGGCTAGAAGCTAACCGTATACACAATCGTAGACTAAACACCAATATACTGTCTATCAACAAGATCTAGAGTCATCATGTTCTCTATAAGAATCATATTAAATATATTCTACATATTACTTTAGTTTGGAACATTGCTTCCATTGGAAAAATATAAAACAAACAATAAAACCTTTCATACATTTTATTAATCTTGTGAAGGAGCACATGCCTCTGTTGTGCAAAATGGATTCATGAATGCAGAAAGTTAAAGAGAGAGTAAAAGCGACTTAAGACAAGTACATTTTCATTCCGAGTAGATTTCCCAGCTTAGACAGTAAATGTTAGAGATCCTTCACGACAGTTAGAAAAGGAGCACAATGAGCTTTTCCACCCAGAGGAGGAAAGAAAGGAGACACGACGTTTGATTCATCACAACACTGGTCGGTCAGCAATATGCACGGACTGTCAGAGCTCGGTTGCAAATGTCACGAACAAATAAACAAGACAAGACCACTAACAGGTGGTTTGTTTATTTGTTTGCTTATTAGGCTAAAAAAATGACAACTGGACCAGTGGGGTGTTCCAGTCTGTGCAACACTGCAGGCAAAACAGGAACCTTGTTGCACTTGTGACCTTTAAGGGCACATGCAGAGGATGCCAGCAAGGAGGACACAGGTGTGTGTGTGTGTGTGTGTGTGTGTGTGTGTGTGTGTGTGTGTGTGTGTGTGTGTGTGTGTGTGTGTGTGTGTGTGTGTCTGTTGAATTTTTAGTGGTTAAAATTTTCAGCCATCTCAGTGAGACAACAAGGCCTCACTCAAAGTTGCACCAGAGTGATAAGATGGACGGATGTCAATCGTGTGTGTGTGTGTGTGTGTGTGTGTGTGTGTGTGTGTGTGTGTGTGTGTGTGTGTGTGTATGTGTGTGTTTGGCAGAAAGGCTTGAAAAGATGAGAATGAAGAAAAAAGGGGGAAGAAAAAAAACAAAACATGCAAATCCAGTTTCTTTTTTTCAAAATTTCAGTTAAGACAAGAAAAAAAATCAAACACAACAAAGGAATCAACTCTATTGATTATCAATTTCCTGCTCCCAGCTTTTGTTTCCTGGATCATCTGATCATCCATCTTTCTGTGTACGTGTGAAAGTGCGAGCGATGGGAAATGGGAGATGGTAGATGAGTGTGTCTGTATGAATATCTGCGCTGTGGAAAGCCTCCAGGACAGGACACAAACTCATTAGGTCCAGGATGTTGAGGCCAAGAAGCAACAAAACGGATGGAGGGTCTGCGGCGGAGGTGTGTATTTACAGAATGACACAGCAGTTACTCTCCCCGGTCTTCTCTCTGTTCCTCTGACCTACGGACACATGAACATCCTCATCAGAAGAGGCTTTCAGAACAAAGACTGCACGCTAAATAAAAAAATTTAACCACAAATCCAACTCTTTCTCTTTTTGACATCCTATCATCATTTCTAAATGTTAGCATTGGTCAACATTAACAAACATGCAAACATGAGAGGAACTAGAACACAGACGTAGAACAAGAATTTTCATGATTCAAAAATATAATCCAGTAATTCTTGAGAACACTTGCTGACATCTATAATTTTAGATTTGACTTTTTACCATTTCGTTACGTACTCTTGATTAAATGTTGTTACTCTTACTGCCAACCCTGTCTGCAACACAGTCATAAAAAAAGAGACCTGCCACCTAACATTATTCCTTGTATGCGCTACACAATGTGTTGTATCTTGGGGATACACTTCAGGAAGCCAATTATTTGCACCGGTGACTGTTCCTAAAACAGAACCCATGTGTGGAGATAAATAATGGCTGAGAGCGGAGCGTTTAAAGTTGGTCAGCATGTGAAAGGCCTACAGAAAGGGGGAGTGAAAAAAAGCTGGTTACCTTGGGAATTTGGCTCAGGCAAAGTCTCTCTGGCAACTAAATGCATCACTGTGGTCTTCCCCAAGGGCAGTTTGAGAGCTGTGAGAGAGGGAGGGAGAGAGAGGGTGGGTGGGGGGGGTGTAAAGGTTATTAAATGAGATACAGTTTGTCTGTATTCACAAAGTCATGAGATACACCTTACATGTAAATTCTTCTTTGGGAGGGATTAACTACACTGAGGCAAGTAAACATAATAAAAATTAAATAACACACACACAGCTGAAGGTGTGTGAGGTCAGTTTTTTGGAGGATCCTCACGTGCTCCCCCAGATTAAGGTTAATCCCATCGAAAAATGAAATCCCTTTTAGAAATAAACATTCCCAGCGGTTTTCCTGAAGTGTGAATCAAAATGGATATTGAGCCTTAAAAGCCACTCAGTAATTCCACAACGTCTAAACTTCTTCAAACCACTTTCTACATTCATTCCAGTTTTTGTTTTGGGTTTTTTTTTGTTTTTTTGAGAAATATAGGAATGACAGCAAACAGTATATCTGGTCTTTAAAGATGCCCCAAAAAATAAAAACTGTGGCAAAAAAAAAAAAATCATCAACAGTTTTCACTTCCCTCAGGTAGCCTCAGATTTCTCCATCTTTCCCTCAGATTGTCACACCTTCTAAAATAACCAAATGAACTATACAAAGCACCAGTCAGGTCAAAATTGGGTTAGTGAAGTACGGCGCCTGAAAGACAACATTAGGTGTTCGTTTTCATGCGGCCGCTCCCTTTCTGTCATGTCATTGTGCCGCCTGAGGTCGACACTAATGCCAGTCTTGCCCCTTTTCGTGACCAGTCCCTTTCCCCTCTTTTTCTGTATTTCCTCTCTCCTCCCTCTCGCCGTCAAAGCAGGCTTGTCCAGAGCACTGAGGTACCTCTGTTCTGCAGCTCAGGAAAGAGATGAGAACAGCGAAGCACTTTCCAGCAACACACTGCTGTGATTTTGTGTGAATGTCTGTGAGCAGGAGTTGCACACTCCGCGTTTTCTCACCTCCTAGTGTTACGTTCCCGTGTAGAAAACGTCCCTGGTAGATCAGCCTCAGGATGTTGGGACTGCTGACCTGCTCTTCCTCCCAGTCTGAACGAGAAAAAAAAATGACAGAGGTGGAAAGAAAAAGAGTCAGAAAGATAAATGAACATGGAAAAAAGGAAACCTCTCTTTTTTTCCCTTCCATGTAGCCATTTAAATTTTGTTTACAGTATAAGGCGCACTGGACTATAAGACGCGCCTTCAATGATTGGCCTATTTTAAAGCTTTTTTCATATGTAAAGTACACTGGATTATAAGGCGCACTGTCAGCTTTTGAGAAAATTAAAGGCTTTTAGGTGCGTCTTATAGTGTGGAAAATACTTTAGTTTATGTTTATTTTTGTCTGCATTTCCACATTATTTTGCATCTTCTCATAAACATGATCATTTTATCATTTATTATCTATTAACAGAGAGCATTCCAGTTCCATAAGTTCATTTCAACAAATATTTAGCCCCAAAGTAACTGAGTTTCCTTTAAAAAATGCTTTATGACCAGATATTGCTCATGAAAGGTTATAGAAAATGCATTTTTATAAGGCTCTGATGAAATTCAACAGAGAAATAATGACAAGCTTTCAAAGACTGATTGTATGCTGCTCTGTTTAAGAGGACAATTAACAGCCACAATGAAGATATTTTAAGACATTTGGGCCCATCATAATATCCTGAATGTATAATATGTGGGTTTTGTGGGCTGCTTGAATGTAAGGACGACTGAGAGCACAAGAACACGCAGTGTGGCCTGGGAAGAGCTGAGGGCAGAAAGTGAATGCATTAAATAAAGACAGAAAGCAGCATGGGTATGAGCACAGCAGCGGAGTCTGTCCACCAGATGTTTGTCTCAGGAAAGCTGAGGGTGTTGGCGCAGACTGAACGCCTGCTCCGGGTCTCACAGGGTTCAGATCTGTTGTCTGGAAAAGGGAAACGGGACGCTTTCAGACCAGAGCAGGACCGAAAGATAGAAGAGTCCCTCGCTTTGATTCAAAGATTTTTATGTACTCTGAGCTATTCTGACGAGATGACAAAAGGCTGTGGTGTGTTCACATTTGAAGGTGGCTTGAGGTCGGAGGCATTAGATGAATTCAAACGCTGGCGTAGCGGCAGTTAGGGACTGGGTGTGTTACACAGAAAGGGTGACTGAACTGCGATCCCACATTCCTGTATGGAATGATAATCAGGCTGAGAGGGGGAGAGAGAGCTCTCATTACCTTACAATGCTTTAGAGAACAAAAAGCAAAGGATGTGCTTGAATGTGACCTCAGCTCTCTTAATAAACAACACAGCTCCTCAGCTGGCTTGGTATTCATCAACTATATTATCAAAAACAACCAATATCATTTCATATGTGTCTGCTTTTGAGCATTAGCGGCTATATTTTTAGCAGTTGCTGCTCGAGCGAACACAGTGAGGATGTGAGGAAATAACATAATAGAAGGCGAGAAACTATATATAGAAAGCTGTGTGAAAATAACAGCCTGCCTTTTGTTGCTTATTGACAAAATAATTGTTCTGATTGAACTGATAACAAAGAGAAAAACAAAATCAACAACAAGGTATAAACATTACACACTTTACCACACCTATCCATCCGACCAGAGGAAAGATTCCATTGTTATAACCTGCTATAACCTGTACTAGTTGACACAGGTGAAGACTGAGTGATTTCTTCTGCATCCACAGGTTGCAGCTACGTTGTAGAAGTATCTAAATGGAGCTACTCACCCATTGGCCAGTTGTCGTAGACGTGTTTAGCAATGTCTGCCGCCGAGTCGTTGGGAGAAAAAAGGAATTCTTTCGTCTTCCCGCTGACTAAAATAAGCCGCAGGTTGATCTGCAACACAGATAAAAACCAGAGTGTATTTTAGAAACATACCTAGGCACAAAGTTGGAAAAGAAACAACCGAACCGTACGTGCATCAAATGCAGAAAACCAGGAAACACACAGGTGCAAGTTAACATGATTTAATAGGAGGCAAGAGAAGAGCATGACTACCCTAAGGAGTACCACCAACTCCCACTGGTTTCTCCAGCTTCCTCCTCACTTCTCCCTCATCATCGCCCTCACTGCCTGTTTATTAATCCCTGCTTCCCAATTCTGTCCCACTGGGAGATTACTATTTCCACATCTTTACCGCTTACAAGCCAGATGTCTTTCTGTGCTTTGCTTCTTTGTCTGGAGACAAAATAGTGTGTAGAGCTGTTTGAAAATGTACTTTAATATGTAGTCAAAGTATATAATACATAATCCATCCATCCATCCATTTTCTTGAAGACAAGTCGACCCTAATCACTTTGCCTTCAGCCGCTTTTCCACCTTGTGGTTCACGGGTGTTGTTGAAGCCTATACCAACTGGCTACGGACAATAGGCAGGGTACACACCGGACATATCGCCAGTGCATCGCGTAGCCTCATGAAAGATAAACAACCACTCATGTACACATTCACACCTATGGTCAGTGTAGATTGATCAATGGATTGATGGATGGATGAATGAATGTTATTATTATTGTAGTTGTTATAGTATGACTATTACTTCTACTGTATATTTGTAATATTATTATCCTACACAATAATACTAATAACAATTATAATAACAGTAGAATCATTATTTTAGATTATCATAATTACACAATCATTATTGTTATTGTTGTTAAATTGTATTTATGCTAACAATAAATGATGAAGAGTGTCAATGGACCTCTTTTCTCTACACTGTATCATGGTTTTTAATGTAGGAATAGACCTCATTGAAACAGTGAAACACCAACACCATGATGAGTATTTCAAATAATTAACTTCATTGCTCTCTCTGTCAGAAATGAAACAGAATTCTTGCACAATCCCAAACCAAAGCGGAGATGAAATGCATTCATGTTTCTCCCCACGTTCTAACCAACATTTTAAATTATTTCTCCCTAAAAATGTTGTCAATGATCTCAAATCCTGTACCAATCCTGCATTTTTAAATGACAAAAAATGAATGATGAACAACCATTTGATAAAATGTCGAATGCCATTGAAATTGATTTCAATCGCTCCTTAGGAACAAACAACAAAAATAGTGTGAAACTGTATTCCCCCCCTCCTCTGAACACAATTCATCTTATTCAGTGTGTTTTTGTCCATGTCTTTGACCCAAACACACATCATCTGTGCTGACCACACTGGTGTGATGTGTACTACACCTTTAAGAGCCAAAGCAGAAGTCACTATGTTTCCCAGTGCTTACTGTGTTGGTGTTTCTTGCCTCAAGTGTGCGCATGGCTTCAGCACGTGTGTGTCATTGTTCCAAGTGTGGTTCCATGTGCCTGCTGTCTGCTAGCCCCACCCCCAACACACACACCCACACACAGAAACCCACTCTGCTGGCATGTATACACACATACTCACTCACAGTGATGTAACAGAGCTAACACCAACAGATTGAAACAGATATCTGTCAGCAGCGTGGTATCAAATCAGCTTAACGGTTTAAAAGGCGTACAAAGACGTATACACTCACCTTACAATACACACACACACACACACACACACACACACACACACACACATGCATCAGCCTCAACACTGACCCTACAACCACACACACTTCATGGTCAGAGGTAAAGATGCTTCTGAGACACTACATGAATTTGATAGGTTGAGTATGTTTTTGCTTTTCCACAAATGCAGAAAAAGATGATTCATTAAAAAGGTCTGCATGCAAACAAAGGAGCCACATGAACACTCCTGCTGTGACCAAAAGAGCAACTCCTGAAGTCAGACAGGAAACGAGCCATAAAGCAGGAGTCTGAGAGTGTTAGTGGGTGAGAAATAACCCTGAAGACAAATGATACCTGAGGATGACAGATGCAGACAGAAATAATGAGGACATGGACGAAGCCCCCTTACATAAGCAAGGTCGTGCTCCTTTCTTGCTGGGCAGCTGGTAGTTACCATTATGTCACCATGGCGACAGCCAGCAGTGGGTGGCTTAACCTGATAACCATAGGTATAGAAAATTATCATATGAGTTGCGCTGAAGATGTGGATGGAGCATTAAGCTGTCATCTCATCAGCTCTAAACTTCGTATAATTCACATACTGTTCTAATTCTACACTGTTCTAATAATGCCGAAAATTTCTGAATGTGTAGAATTTTCATGATCCAAGGTCCAAAATAACAAACAAAGCATGTAGTCACAAAGATAACATAATTTTTTAATAATTAAATTAAATGACACAATAATTACATTTGGTTTACTTTTTTATTCTTGTTTTCCAACTTTTTCCCTGAATGAGTGACGTACTGTATGTCTTTGGCACTCAGAAGTCCTTCTATTCTACGTAAAGCATCATATTACAACCAATCAGATCCAGTATGAGCACCTTTATCAATGGGTAATTACAATCAGAGACCAGAGGAACATACCAACTGTGTGTCTGTTTGTTGATTGTGATACTTAGCATAGCTGACCTTAATACAATGTGTTTTTGTAATGCGGACCATGCCAACCTTGTAAACCTACCACCATGGCATGCTTTCTGAAAGCTTTGTGCGTGTGTGTGTGTGTATGTGTATATATATATACATACACATAATCATTATAATATGTATTATTATCTCAATCCACTGCTGAAACTCTAATCCATGCACTCACTTATTTCCTCCAGACTTGATCACTGCAACAGCCTCCTGTATGGTCTTCCCTCCACTCACCTTCAAAAACTCAAACATGTTCACAAAATGATAACAATCTATTCTATGGAATGACTATAGCAGTTCCATGTATGTAGACAGAAGTGCTTCATCCATTCATGCCTGCATGAATCAGTTACTCGTGCATAGAGAAACAGCTTGTGGGGAACAGGAAGACCAACAGAGTGAGGCTTTCACGTTCCTGATGTGAGGTCTGTGTGTGAAAGCATCTGTGAGATCAGGCATCAGAATGCTTCAACTCTGCAGAAACTTCTATTCCTGGCTGCCCATAAAATAAGATTAATAAAATTAAATGTATTCAATAACTTAAAAAAACACTTTTTGAACAGACAGGAAGGGAAGCAGTCATATATACTGTATATATATATATATATATATTTAAAAAATTGGAAATTGAATAGATAAAATAAACAACACTCACACACACTACAATAATGTAACCCTGCTGCGAGGTGTGAACACATGAATTAAGCAAACTCTCTTGACTCAACACTGTCTGCACATGGAGAATAGCAGGAAATCCAATGCCATGTATAATAATTGCTCCCCGAGCGCCACTCTGGCCACAGCCTGTGTGTTTTTGTGTGCTTTTGTTTAGAATTATATTAAAACGCTTTGCTCCTGTTTGGACCATCTGCAACACTCAACAAATTATAGAGTAGAAAAGCTTCCTTTGGGAATACTGTATACCAGAGCAGCTTTCTATAGTGTATGCAGTAAGGTTAGCCGCTGCTGTGGATTTCTAACTGTGAAGAGAGGAGGTGGAAGATTACCCCGACTTCAGCAGCCAGCCTGCTTAAACTCTCTCATTAAATCCAAAACAAAGTGGACTGTAAACTAAAGTATGCAGCAACACGGCACTTTGAGAATGTAAATCAAACATGAATTATCAGTCATTGATTTGACTGATAATAATTAGAAGACACTTTTCTCTCTTGCTGTCGGCACATTTACTAACAACTACATAATGAGATGTAATAAGCTACATGTGTAGCATCTTATTTCACAAACTGTGAAAAAATTCCTGAAAGACTCTCATCCTATTTTAATGAGTCAAAGCTGAGCTAGTAAAACTGTTTGTAAGATAGAGTAATTTTGCAACCACATTAAACCTCATTAACCCTATTAGCACACATCTTGGAACTATTGAGTCTATCTTTGATTAGAAATACACTAAAAAGGTGTTTTTACATATGAACTGTATGTGATAGAGGCAGCATGGTGGCCCAAGAAGGGTTCGATTCCTTTCTGTGCACAGTTTGCATGATCTAGCCATGTGTGTGTGTGTGTGTGTGTGTGTGTGTGTGCGTGCGTGCATGTGTGTGTTCTCTCCTGGTCCAGCTTCCTCCCACTTTCAAAAACATGCAGCTGAGATGAACTGCTCATTTCAAATTGTCCGTAGGTGTGAGTGTGTGCGTGAGGGGTTGTTAGTCTTTCCTGTGGCTCTGCGATGCGCTGAAGACGCTTGAGGTGTTTTGCGTCTGTGGTTCTTTATAAATAGACAAACTACTTAAGCAACAAGCAGATTGATAGTATGAGCGCAATTTGCCTTTGGATAGTTTCACAAACACATTTCCCTGACTCTCTAAAGTTCCTCAAACTATGCAGTTTAGGACCAAAATATTTTCATTTGGGCATCAGAGAAACATGTGAAGCATTCTAATCTATTGATTATTATCTTTATATCCTTGCCATTGATTGCTGTTGTGTCATAGTTTGTTTTGAACCACTTTTACAACAGTAAAATAGTAAAAAGAAGCTAACAGAAAATAATTGTGTATCTGTTTTTTCCATGGATGGGCTGGTGGAGGTACGTGTTCAGTGTCTCGTAGATCTGATTCCTTTTATAAGGTTTGATGCTGTAGCTTCTTGTTCCTCTAAATGACTGAAATACACTGAAAATTCCAAATATCAGAGGAAATCTGAGTGATGGCATGCTTACCAGGGGTCAGACAACATCTGTTCTCAAACAGGATTGGGAATATTGTGTTCTTGCATTTGCTGAAGGAAATACAAATAACCCCTGGCAAGTTTTTCTGCTGCATTCATTCAGGCATGGCTCCAATGCCCACATGAATGAGGAAGTACAATAATATGGCCTTATCTCTATTATCTCAGTGCAAGCAATCATTTTACTCTTTTACAGTAAAGCCAGGAATTTTATTTTTAATCTGAGGCCAGGGGACAAGGAGATGAATCCCAGACAGCACAAAGCCGAGGCACAAATAGAAACTTGTATCTGTAACTGCTGGGTGTCTAAATAAATAAACAGAATGTAATTATTGTAATAATTGTGATTAACTCTTTATTTGTAGAGAGTGCCCAGTCCAGTGGACATACACACAGCCTTCTTCCTGTTGGACTTGACCATTAAAAATTTAAGAAAGCATCGACTGTAAGAGACTTTACGAGTCTAAACCAACAACCGTTATTAGATGCACTTCCTGCCACATCTTCCTGTGGCAGAGGTGGCTAATGGCTGCACTGCACTTCTAATGGCAGTTCAAATAGCACTGCTAAATTGAGGATTCAATATCTTAAAACATCCTGTGACAGTTAAATGGCACCAAGCTGCAAAACCCAACCTAAACTGACCCTTTGTGAAAATGCATGCTGTAATTGATCTCATGATGATTTTCAAATTTAAATGTTTTCTTTTTGCCATTTAAACTCTTTTGGATCACGAAGAAAAAGAGAAACAAAACTGGAACACCTCACCCCAATTCATGTATAGTACTCAGTTTTGTCGTCTTGTGTACTTAACGCGCTTCAGAAAGACCTTTCTATTGTCATGCTGACATCCTCAGCACAGCCAGAGGTCTCTCTCTCTCTCTCTCTCTTTCCGCTCCCTCTCCTTCCTGTCATGAGCCTGATCAGCTGTTTCCTGCGTTCTAGCTGGCACCGCAGCAGACAGCTACCCGCCTCACTCATCTCACCCTTCTTCCGCTTTACACACACACACACACACACACACAGGCCTTTCATTTAAAGGGCAGTGTTACCTTTCAGCCCATCGCTCTTAACCGGCTGTGAGGACTGCATTCCTTCTCTGCTGACAGATGCCAGATGTGACTTGATGACTTTGATCACACGCTCCCCCCATCGCTTTGTCTGTGACCAGAGCTGCCACAGGACTGCAATGCTGGTTTACGTCACTTACTGCCTCCTGCCACTCCCTCAACTCAATGATCTCCAGCTTCTTCACACCTCAAAATGACTTTTTAACACTCCAATTAAGTCGTCAATTTATTTATTTTCTATACCACTTGTGTAGGGTCAAGGGGGAGACTGGAGTCTATCTCAGCTGACGTTGTGCAGAAGTTGGGGTACCTGGGGTATTCATTATCACACTGGAGACAAATCAAACAGAGCTGCACCTCACTGTTGACTGGAATAAAAAGAACATTATGACACCATACCTGTTCAAGAACAATCCTTTACTGATCCACACAATGGGGAAATTATTTTTACACTTTCAAACATGGATACCTGAACACACATGTAGACAGACAGAGCCTAAACACATTCAATAGAGAGAATGTGGAGTGCAGACCAAGAAGCAGTACCCTGGGTGCAGTTGGCTCAAGGGCACCTTCAAGCAATTTCCCCCTCGGGGGTTAATAAAGGATTCTGATTCTGATCCTTCATGAAGAAGAGTTTGGGTGAGGATGAGGGTGAATTGGCACCTCTCCACTCTCCATACTGTGGACGGCGGTCGGCCACTGGTCTTGGTCACCCTTCAAGTCCCTACAGCCAGCCACCCTGCCTCAAAAAAGCTTGAGAATACTTTTCAAGGTACAAACTGCTGTTAAACTGTTTCAGAGGCAGCTGAGAACTTTTCTGAGTACAGTGCGCCCTCGTTCTTTGCAGTTAATTCGTTCCAGGAACCGCATGAATTCCGCGATAGAGCGACAAATTATTTATCTTGCTATTTACGGTAATTTAAACGTTTATGACCCTCTCCATACGGATATTAAACCACCTTCTATCTGTATTACCTTTTCACACACTCTTATTGACTGTTTAAAACACTTTTGTGTCTCACCTAAGTCCGTGACAGATGGAACAAGCCAATAGATGGGATGAGCCAATAGATGGGATGACATCAGCCAATAGAATGCGCATATGGTATCATGTGATTGCCTACAAAAAATCCGAGATGAGGTGAAGTCGCGAGCTTTGATGCGCAAATGCACGAGGGCGCACTCTAGTTCTGTTGGCTTTCCAATAATAGACATTACTTGCAGCTCCCCTGTCCATAACCTGCACACACTCAAACCTAAAGGCCTACGTGCCACCTGTTGTCACGGTGCCACAGTTCAGGGACCACACAAAGGGTCGACCATCACTGACGACGGAGCCGATGAAAAGACGTCTTGTCCTTCACTTCCTTCATCCGACCATTTGCTCTGCAGCAGCAGTCTGTTCCCTCCTTTTTCACTCCTCCTCTTTCATCACTGGGAGTCTCACCAATGTGATTTCATCCTCAGTCTTTTCCTGACACCCCCACTAAATGAATGCTGTTCTCCCCCTATCTCCCTCCCAGGACAACAGCAGTGTGTTCTGATCTAACACCCACCCCCACCCTCTTTCCTAGGTGGTCTCCCACAGAGTCGTGTAGGCGATGCCCTGCAGTCCGGATTTGCTTGATTTGTAACCTTTAAAGTTGTCCTTTATAAGCACAAGCTTCCTTTACTATGTGTGGATAGGGCTGAGGATATTTCCATTTACACAGTAATTGAGTTGAAGTATTTTTACATCCTCTTTAAATTTGGATGTGTACAGTTTGTCATATCAATGTGACATTGTGCGCTGGTAACTTCTGTCGGGTATTTAGTTAATCTCTTCTGACATGTCAAATTAAACAATTTTAATAACTAACATACTGACTTACAAACAGTGAAATTAATGTTTCCCAGACGGAGGTGTGACATTTTGATCACGACCAGATTTCACAAGCAGCTGGTAGCAGCTACCTCAACGAAGAAGGAAATGGGAGAGGGAGATTTTTAGGAAGTTAGAGAGCTTCTTACCCCCAGAGCTGAGGACAATATCGTCCGACATGTAAACAGAAAGTAAACGATTGTTGTTGGGTATTTTCATTGTTATACAAGTGTAGACGATAATGATGCTTTGTTATATGTCAGGATTGTTTCTCCTGCAGAAAGTTAATAAAAAATGCCGCGGTAGAGAAGGGTCATCGTTGAGGTATTGTTGTGTGGTGTGTGTGTGTGTGTGTGTGTGTGTGTGTGTGTGTGTGTGTGTGTGTCAGAGGGCTAGTTGGTTGAGAAAACCTTTCAACACACACAAAAAACCCCTGTGTCATAGATGTTTTTCATCCCACTGACGCACATTGTTGGACGCTGATGTACAAAAAACACAGTTCCTTTCAGCTTCCATCTTTGTCCTTTCCTAAGATATTATAAAGGCTTCGCAGACGGTTCAAGGAGAAACTGACGTAACGTGAGAGGGAGCGCAGAGCGAGAGAAAAATGGCTGGGAGACAGCAGTTACATGCACAACACTGCATTTTCTTGTCTCCCTTGGAAAAGAGCACTAGCCTGCAGTCACAAGTCACGTGATTCCATGTGTAGACAGGAAAGCGTGTGTGTGTGTGTGTGTGTGTGTGTGTGTGTGTGTGTGTGTGTGTGTGTGTGTGAGTGTGAGAGAGAGAGAGAGAGAGAGAGAGAGAGAGAGAGTGAGATAGACTCCTACAATCCTCTTTGTATTTCTGTCAAATGTATGTTCTTTCGACATATTGTCATAATACTGAAATAACATGGACCACTTCTGTGCAATATGTTGTTCTGTGTCCAGACTGAACCAGTGTTTTCTTAAAGCAAATTAATCTATAGATCCCTCAGAGTTTACAAATGCTAACACTAACATAGAACACATACAATGATAATATTTGAAATAACACTGAACCTTATAAAGCCAGCTGAAGATAGCACATTGTGTGTGCTTACAGGAGGGTTGGTCCATCAATAGACAGTAATAATACATGACTGCTTAATACAAGGTCATTTAGAAGCTGCTTTGACTGTGTTTTATTCAATGTCATCACAGGTAGATTTTCAGCCAAGTGTAAAAAACCCTATATCTACTAGTTACTCCACAATATAATTGCATCTATTGCGACATTATTGCCTAAATAATAATGAACCAACATAGAATCCATTGGGGCCAACAAAAGCTACAGGATGTTCAATTTGTACTGGATTCTATTGGCTAGATAAGAACAGAACAAGTTTCAAACAACACACACACATCGTGCGCGGTATTTATGACGTGAATTTATGAACTCTTAAAAATTTATATATTTTCTGCATTGTTGTTTGAAGATCTGAGCAATGTGTTTTGTTTGTGTTGAGCACGACAGGAAAAAGGCAGTCTCAGCGGGGAGACAGTGAAGGAAACCAGTAACGCAAGCAATAACAGGAAGGAGCAGTGCAGCAGCGAGGAGAGGTGGTGGTAGCTGGGGACCAAGTCTATGTTGAAAAACAGTGTTCCACCCTAATGCAGAGAAAAGTATGGATGGATCTTATAGGGGGTGTTGTGAAGCCTTATGTATCACCATGTTTAAGATGCTTGAAATAACATTGTCCAGCACATGTACCTGGAAGATCTCAGTGTGACATTTGGATTGAAATTTAAACTGTTTTACCGTACAAGCCATCTCTGGGCCTTAATTGTTGTAGCGGGCCTGAAACCAAGCTGCGCTATGAACTGTCGCAAAGATCAGCTGATGTGGCCATTCTCTGCAGTTATATACACGCCAGATAAACTTGGCTAAAAAGGTGCCAAACGTACACACCCATGAACATTCGAGCCTTCAAACCAGCTGACTGAAAAGCTGGTGAATGCTTTCTCCAGAATGACCTTTGGAAAAAAGAGGCCACTTCAAAAATTGAGGAATTAAACTATAAGTCGATATCTGATGTCCTCTGTAAAAGTCAACGTTCTGCTGCGTCCCTCAAGATGAACTGACAGCTCTTCATTACAGGAAACTGAGAAAAGAAATAGATGAAAAGCCCAGAATCGCTCTAGTCCAAGGTCCAAAGCGTCATTATCGCCATCTCTTTGAGATAAGAAAACACACATACACACAGGAAGCACACACAACCCTTGGAAGGATCATTGGACACAGTCGCACTTAGAGTGCTCCACAGCATCCAACATGCAATGACTAATTTGTTCACGGCAGCATGAAGGCTGAATATACCCTCACTCCTTGTTCTCAGTCTCCCACCCAGTCTGTCACTCTGAAACACACACACACACACACACACACACACACACACACACACACACACACACACACACACGTGTCTACATGACCTCGACCTTTCTACTCTTGACTTTAAAGACTTATTGGTAATTCATTTACAATAATCTTGTTAACCAATTAATAATTTATCAAGAAAAAAAGGCCAAATTTTTTGAATTTTTTTGCTTTTTTTTAAATCAAGAAGGTGGACATGATGAAATAATAGACAAAAACAGTGGAAAATTATTACCATTAGCTCCAGACCTGATGAGCTCTAATAACAAAACATCAGATGTGGGTGTAGTCGGGTGGGTAGTCGGTGGCGAGTTTAGTCTGAATATAAAAGCATGTCTAACTACTTATAACATAAAAGCAGGAAAAGTGAATCTGAACACGACTCCCACAACATGACATGATTACATGTGAATTTGAGAGGACAGGAGCAGTCAGTCGATGAGGCTGGATGGCTGCTCTGTCGTTTTTGTCTGTCCTGTCCAAGAAACCTGAAATCTCAACCCCAGCCTTCTAGATCTCTAAATCAGCATCAACAGTATGACTCTCACATTATGATCCAATATCAAGACAGATTTAAGTACCGATCTAGAAATCGCAACGCTCTGGTGCGGTCACGAACAGTCTCTCCTTTCCAAACCAGTCGAGCACCTCAGACCCATTGCTTATTTCTGCTGTAAAGACACTCATTCATCAGTTGTTCCAAAGGTTGACTGAAGCAACTAGACTTCTGTTTAAGATCAGTGACGGCAGGATACAGTCTCATTGTACCCTTGAGGATGTCATGGTAACAGTTTTCCTTCCTGTATTCTGTATCCTAAATTCATTCGCACTCAATCTACTCATTCCTGTCACCTGTGTTGCTGCAGCTACCTGCTTCCAATCTCCAATCAGGCTCCAAACTACTTAAACTCTGCTCAAACCTCAGTTCGCTGCAAAATCAGTTACTCATCCTACTCTTCAAGTTTCTTGGACTTCTACATGATTTTTGCCTGTGTGTCTGTTCCTTGCCTGATCTTCTGACTTGGAATTTGGAGATTATTTAAAGTATGAATTTTGGACTTCTTTTCTGGTGTACTGTATTTACGTATTGACCACACCCTCAACAAAGGAACCTTGTGCAAAAAAATTACAACATGGAATTACATTACTGTACTACTACTACTACAATTGCTGCTATTACTTCAGAAATATAATTATCTAAGAGACAAAATTACAGCTTCTCACTGCCAAATATGTGTTATAGAATGATATTTGAAAATTAACACGTAACTTTACAAAAAGACTAACATTAAATAATATATCATGTGATCTACAGTTATTCTTAGTGCTGCTTTTATAAAGACAAATACGATGTCCTTTGGTTAGCTGGTATTTCTCTCCTTAAATTTTACTGTGAACCTTTTTTGGTTTCTCTTCCTGCTCTCAGTTTGTAACTAAATGATGTTCAGAGCTTTAACTGAACTTCATTTCTTTATTTTCAGCAGGCAGGAACTCATCTTATTCTTTATTCCACCAAAAAGCTGCTGCTTTCTTGTTTCAACCAGTCAAAACAAAAAAATACCAACTAAGGATGTAACATTGATACTCATACTGAAACACATTAAACCATTTTGAATGTAATACTGTACCCACTGATGACTTTGTTCATAAAGTTTTATTTTATTGCTCTTTGTGAAAACCTGTATGGTTTTGTTTCAACAGCAGATAATATAATAAGTGTAATAATGTAATAATCAGTAAAGAAACACACCAAGAAAATGCAAAAAAAATAAAAATACAAAAAAACAACTGCTTTATGGACACTCAGTCATTAAAAATTTTACATTAAAAAAACATTACAAAAACAACAACAACTTGTCACATTTACGTCTTGCTCGTGCTTTAACTAACTAAAAAACACCTTAAATCCTATTCATGGCTAATTACTCTGTGACAGTACAAACAAGAGCAGTCTGCAGCCGTTAGCAATCTCCAACTCAACCAGAGGTGCTAGCAAGGTGCTACTAGCCCTGGATGAGAGTCATTCTTAAAAATGACAGTGTTAGGTCAGATCTGATGGCAACTTGACCTTCTAAAGAGAAACCATTACGATTACTCATGGTTGGGCTTCCAAACTGTTGTAAAGTTAGCTCTGCATACTAACTCATACCTAAAGAAGTAGACATGATGCTGCAGGGACAACCCTAACTCTAACCCTAACACATGTCTTGTAGGTCCTGGTCAGACGACCCAGAAGAATCTGATAGAATGCACCAAAAATCAGTTTCCTTATGGATATGTTGTCCTTAACATTTTAAATTCTGTTCTAATTTCAACCTAGTTATAGTTCCCACCCCTACTGACAACTCAATACACATATAGTCCTCAAGATACAAACATTTGACTTACAAATACTTGCAGACACGAACAACAGTGTGCCACCATATCAGACTACTGTAGTTCTCCCCTTTATGTCCTGTTATTGTTTCAAGTAAGTCTTAGGTGGTAATACCTTCTTATTTAGAGTAGTAATGGCATTTGAATGACCTCAAATGGTAATTAAAGATTCATCCATCCATTTATTTTATTCCGCTTCTTGCTTGTCAAGTGTTGCTGAAGCCTATCCCAGCGGACTACGGGCAAAAGGTAGGAGGCCTTTCCAGACTTTTGCTGGTGCACAGCAAAGCCATAAAAAAGACAAGCAACCAAATTCAACATGACAATTTCACCTAAACTACACTTTTTTGGAGGTAGGAGGAAGTCAGAGAACACTAAGAGAACCAATGCAGACACAGGGAGCACATACAAACTCCAAAAAGAAAGGAGACAAACCCAGACATTGATAATGATACCCACTGCACCACCATTCCGCTCACAATTACAGATTAAAACGTAATAAATAACAACTTTCAAACAATTCTGCTTACGAGCAGCCTCTCAAAACCAAATGTGTTTGTTGGTTGAGGACTATCTCTACTTCCAAAGCACAACAACTATAAAATGAAAAAAAATCTGATGTCTGTAAGACAGATATGCATCCACTACTGGAAAAAAACATCTGACAAAAAAAAAAGGCAAAGACAGGGGAGATTGTGAAAATGAACCTATCAAGTATAAAGAGTCAAAAGTTGACTAACAATGTTTTTATGTTTTTATGTTACTTACCTTTCTTCTTACCCTCTGGCATTTTAACATTTGTCTAATCAAGGCAAGCCTATTTTTACTTCAGTAGGCAGAAAAAAGCAGGCATGAGGGACTATGTAACAAGGGTTGAGTCCTTTGATTGTGTGCAAATTGTTGCAAATGACAGTAAACTTGCTGATCAAATATTAAGAATTTTCAACCTCTGAATAATATGTGTTCACAAGATCGACTCCATAAATGTAGGGATTTTCCAACATTTCCTGAACAGACTGACAAAATGAAGTTGTCATGACTAAAAAATGAGTGAACAAAAAAATATGAAAACACAAAAAGACACTTGGCCAACTTTGGATGAATAATTCGGCAAAAATGTGCAAAACATTCACAGATGATATGGTAGTCATCAACTACAAGAGATGGTGTTTCTTCAATGCTTCAGTTTTAAGTAAATATATATATATATATAGTGTGTGTATATATATATATATATACTGTGTGTATATATATATATATATACTGTGTGTATATATATATATATATATATATATATATATATATATATATATATATATATATATATATATATATATATATATATATATATATATATATATATATATATATTCCTCCCACAAGTTATTTCTTTTGAAATCATTTACAGCCAATAAGTAATGTCCTTCTGCAACAAAAGCATTTTCTGAACAGATTTTGAAGGATAAGTAATATCTTCAAATCATCATAAAAATCCATGACATTGCTATTTCTATGTCAACAGCTCACATTACTTCCTACTATTGAGGCGAAGCCTTTCAAAAATATCAAACAGCATTGCTGTTTGGTAGGGTGTAACACCGTTACAAGCAAACAATGGCCTTTTGGTGAACCTTTGTTTAAGCTGTTTCTGTGCTCAAGTGTACTGAGAGGGTGTTCCTCCACTGCCAAAGCCAACAGCGAACGCATTATACATAACAAGAAGAACAGGTTGTGCTTTAACTGATGTCTCTATGCAAATATGTGCATGCATAAATCCATGGGCAAACACGTACAAACAACTAAAAAGAGATCGCTGTCTTGTTAAGACCATCTGAGCGCTCACACATTACTCACGCTCACACCTGCTCATTTATGACATGTTCTGACTTTGCAGCACTTGCTTGGCATTAAAGCTGCAATGTCCTCACTTCCCTGTCCTGAGGCGTTCAGAGTCCAACAAATTCTGTGGAGAACACTGTTGTTCTGCACGAGCTCACCAGTTAAGAATTACTGATCAGCCCTGGGAATTTGGTGTACAATGTGTGCCTGCCATGGGTCCTGAAATATTAATGTACAAGGACATGAAGACATGCAGGGCACAACAAGTGTGAATCACTGACCAGAATCACTAGCGTAGAACTCAGGTTTCCTAGTGAACCAGAACCCTGGGAGCCCACAAAAGACTGTAAAGCAGATCCATTCCTCAGCTTGCGGACAGTGAGTGGTGAAGAGAGGTGGACTTTCATAGCATACATCAACTTTTTGCTACTGAAGAACAAGGCATTCACTGAACTATCTCGTCTTCCAGCTGGGCTGATCAAACATCCAAACTGAGTACACAAAAGATAGGTCCTTGCTTTTAAACATGAAAAGCTAATGTTATTCTAAAAATGAATCACAATCATTTAAATTTTGCTTTAAATTATCGTAAGAATTACAGTCGCCAAAACCTCTTAACTCTAGTTCTGAATATGCTGACAAAGGCAGCTATATATACCCCAATACATTCAAATGATTCGGCTGATAGTGAATAAACTATCTGGTTTTATGTTCATTAGCAGTATTTTTGCAGAAAACACGTGAAACTTTTTCATTTCAAGTTCACTGCAAATAAAACAGCTTGTTCAGCTATTAGTGAGCTATAAAATGAGGTGTTGCTAACAATAGCTATTCTTCTCCCACTCTGCTGTCCTTTGTTAACTCTGAGGTTCATTAACTCTACTAGGATCACATCATGTAGGTATAGAAAATCATCTTGAAGAGGCAAGCAGCAGTGTTGATGAGGTAGACAGAGCTGGATGTCTTCAACTTGGTGTCATCATTTTTTTCATTGTGTTATCATTGGATGCACGTGCTCAGACACACTGCACAACAATACAAACAGTTACATAAGAAATCAATGGTTGAGAGGTTTTCAT
This sequence comes from Antennarius striatus, assembly GCF_040054535.1. Classification (NCBI taxonomy): domain Eukaryota; kingdom Metazoa; phylum Chordata; class Actinopteri; order Lophiiformes; family Antennariidae; genus Antennarius; species Antennarius striatus. The sequence goes on from NC_090788.1 coordinate 16,440,825, forward strand.
TAGCACTTCCCGGTTGGTGTTGTAGGCCTGCATCAATACAATTGAATTACCCTACATAATAATAGAGCACTGCTGAATATAAACTCCACTAACTGCCAATACAAATTCAATCCTGTTTACACGGATGAAGCACTGCCTCATAAGACAAAACATAAATAATGTCTACAATTACAATAAAACTATTCCATTCAGATCAGTGCACGTATCACAGCCTGGCAGACGTACTGTTCAATTTGTCAGCACTTTAACTTTCAGACAAAGACTTCCTGGAACGCTTGAAATGAATATAAATGAAGGACCTGCACCTCCACACCAGCTGTAAGAACTTTCCATGGCACTCCCACGCCTACATGTGACAATGTCAGAGTCAATATATCATATCCTGCACCCAGGCAGGATGATGTAATCCTGATCTATGACTCAGCCACATATCATCGGCATCACACATATTCACCGCCATGCTACAATCCAACATGTACTGATAGTATTCAGCAGTGTGTGTTGACTCCCTCTGAATGTGCCAATCAAAAAGCCCTGTTGGCAGCTCCCAAGCTCCTACACTGCCTACAGATTTGCCTACAGATCTGCCTACAGATCTGCCTGCGGATCAGCCTACAACCCTACCTCCATCTCGGGTGACTCTGTGTCTGAGGTGCTGAGCTAAGCTGGAGTGGGAAGAGGAGACAGAGTGCTGTTTTCAGCAGGGAGGCTTCCTCACCCATTGTTCTCTCATATGCGACCACCACGCCACTGACCTCTGACTCTAACCCCCACCCTTAACCTAAGTGTGTGTATATGTGTGTGTGTGTGTGTGTGTGTGTGTGTGTGTGTGTGTGTGTGTGTGTGTGTGTGTGTGTGTGTGTGTGTGTGTGTGTGTGTGTGTGTGTGTGTGTGTGTGTGTGTGTGTGTGTGTGTGTGTGTGTGTGTGTGTGTGTGTGTGTGTGTGTGTGTGTGGTCCAAGGGAACTCCTGGCATTATAGGAATGAACTATAAACTACATTTAAAGTGCCAAAAGCAGAGTTGTCCGTACACACATCTCCGTAGGTACAGTATCCAGCCTTTAGCCAAAGATGGACACAATGACAGACTAATAGGCTTAATACATGATAAAATTATTTAATAATTGCATGCTAATTTGTTTTGTAAAATCAAGTGGTTTTCTTTTTCTGATTACTCTGCAGCTTTTAATACACTACTGAAAATGTTTTGTGTTCTGGAATGTTGAACAAGACACTTTAAATCACAACTTCTAATGCTTTAATGACTTTCTGTTCTATTATTGACTGAACGAGTTATTAATTTAATAGATGTATGCTCGTTTAATTATAGTTGCCGTAAGACTCATTCAGTCTTTGCTTTGGCAAAAGTAGCAATACTACGGCATTAAATACCTAAATTTTCTAAATTACTGTATTTTATACAACTATAAGTTACAGAACGTACTTAATGTTCACTTATAGCAGTGTCAATCTTACGTTTATTTACATCCAGACTTTGATTACAGCACCCATTTTGTGGGAAAATGTTCTACAGGCATCTACACAAGAAAAAGTGACAGAATAAAGCAAATTTGTGTGTTAATAAAAACACTGACCGCGATTGCACTGATTGCTTCAACCGTCATGGTATGAAAGCTCGCAAACTCTCACTTTTTCAGGGGCATCCCAACCTCAGATCCAAGCATCCCAGTGTTGCCATGGGAACTGTTTCAGCCCCATCAGCAGTTCTTAGGTCTGCATGGAGCGAAACATTTTGCGCCCTCCCCGTCCTTCACTCTTCCCTTCCTCCTATTCTCCTTTCGAGGATGGAAAAAATTTGCAACCTCCATCCTGTGAGGATTCCTTCTCCTTTTCTTTCACTCAGAGTCATTCACCCACAACGTTTGGCAGAAGTGATCTCTTCCCCTCCTACTCGCTTTCCCACTCTGTACAGCCTTGTGATGTGTTTGTGCAAACACACACTTGTTTCTTTAACAGACTGACAGAGAAATGGTGGGATGTGAATCTGCAGCTAATTTCAACCACACAAAGTCAATGCAACAAGCCCATAACAAAACATATTTCCTTAAGGGGCTTGTGTGAAGCACAGCCTGATCTAAGTGGCAAAGTGAAATTCTTATTTTTTTTTTTTTACATTTTACTTGTGTGCAGATTTGGGTCTTTCTACTGCAGGCGTATTCATAACATGAACCCGAAGGCAGCAGCTCTGGCAAATATAAACTCTTTTAAAACAATGATTGAGCGTTGCCACTTGAAAAGAATGATCCTACTGTCAGAGAAATGAACTTATACCAGACACAGGCAATAAATGATGCAATAATAATAATGCGATACTTCCCCCACAGGGAAATTCATAGAGCACAGGCTGAGCTTTAAAGCAGCTGGCAGAGTTTCAGTGTTTCTTGAAGACACCCCAGGCCAGCGACCAAGGGCAGAAGTTCTCTGGCTGAATGATAATCGTATACTACCACAGTAATATAAAAGAAAAACACCACTAGAGTCTAATTCCGTCACACATTCACACAGATGGTGACATAACATCAGACCTTCTATAAATGTTCTCTAGAAGGATTTAACCACCAGTCATATCAGGTCAGAAAACTAAAGATTCTACTCATGATTATGTCCATAATCCTACGAAAATACCTTGAAATGTGCTATACTTAGAAGCCTGAGCCTTGACTGGACACCATATACGTAGAGGCAAGAGGCTCGCTTCCTCACAATATTATCCCAATATCCCTACAACATAATGGACCTGCTGTTCAGAGGATCAGCTGAACTTGGACGTACTGGAGTGCAGGCACAGCTGGAATAACTGGTCCCTTAGTGGAAGGAAAAATAACTTGGTTTATCCTTTATATACATAGACACCGAAGAATTTTTATAGCAACCGCATGATAGCAGTAAAGATAATAAACGTTTAATTACCAGAGGGGAAAATGTCCAAGACCTTTTAAACCAATCAAACACATTAAATCTTTTGGTTTTAGGTACAGTCAACCCTCTAGCGGGGGTCATAACTCTTCATAATACACACAGTTCATAAAACACACCACAGGTAGCAAACTTCTGTAAAAATAACTCATAAGAGGATAGTGTCTCTGGTGGGTGGACCTGAGCTGCAGAAGTCAACTGATCATGACCGCACAATCACGGCCATCGTTTAGCCTTCTTTTCAAGTACGATAATATCAGTAGGCCAACAAAACAATGTTGTAACAGTAAAGTAATTACTGGTTTTTGCACACTCTATACCAACAGAGGAACATCCTTCAACATGACAGACTGATAGCATTTTGCGGCACGAGCCAGCATTCACACACACGCTATTACAAGCGTCGCTTTTCTATTCCGATCCTTTGCTCCGATCAGATTGGTTATGTTGATAGATCACATCCATGCTTTAAAGTGACTTGTATCTACATCTGACGAGCAGCAGGCCTGTACACACTGACACATATCCTGAAGAAGTCATTTTGCATGACCAACAACAACAACAAAATGACATATTTGTGAAGCTGGTGATATTCAAGTGCAAAAGATTTTCTAGTAGAGAATATATCCATGACATCTTGATCTGTAAGATGGCAAACACTTCATCAGGTGCTCATGAGCAGCTTGTGAACAGCTGAAGAACTTCAGACTTGTTGCCTCTCTTCTCTGGTGGGTTTTAGACCCACACTGCTAGTGCTAACTGATGGCTGACTGGACTCATTCAGCCCAATTTACAGCAACATTCAATTTGAATCACCCAACATTTACCATGTATCTTGACAAACAACAAAGAAATGATCAAAACTCTCTAGAAAGTCTCTGGGGAACATGAGATCTGAGATCGCTTATTTCAGCACAATCTTTTCAAAGTAAATGGGCATAAAACCCTTACCCTACAAGAAGAACGCAAAACAAAACACAATGACACAACAAACAGAAACCAATGGAAACTAATGGAAACAGGTGGAAGCTAATGAAAACTAATGGTAACCAATAGAAAACAATGGAAAACAACAGAAACCAATGGAAAACAATGGAAACCAACAGAAACCTATATAAACCATTGGAAACCAATGGGGAAAAATGAAAACCAATAGAAACCAATGGGAACCAATAGAAACCAACGGAAACCAGTGAAAACCAATAGAAACCGCTGGAAACCAATGAAAACCAATAGAAACCAATGGGAACCAATAGAAACCAATGGAAACCAATAGAAACCAATGGAAACCAGTGAAAACCAATAGAAACCACTGGAAACCAATGAAAACCAATAGAAACAAATGGAAACCAATAGAAACCAATGGAAACCAATAGAAACGAATGAAAACCAATAGAAACCAATGGTAACCAATAGAAACCAATGAAAACCAATAGAAACCAATGGAAACCAATGGGTGTCCATGAGTTAAGTTAAAGGTAAGAGTTGCGGGTCCTGTTAGGGACCATGTTAGTTTCGGTGTCACTGCTTCCTCCCCACTGCAGACCCGTGAACGCACCAGTGTGCACTTTGAGGACGTCCAGTCCAGTTCACACTGGGCTGGTGAAACACAGGGAGTGAACACAGGAATTCAAAGCTGATGTTCTGGTTCTTTTGTGGGCCAGGCCCTGCGGGAATAAACGGGTGTAAATGGTTCGATGTCTCTCACCATGTCCGCTGGGGTGCTGGCCGTCATGGTGAAGGTTCTGTCGGTCCTCTCGGTCCTCGGTGAGCTTCACACACACATACACACACCTACACAGGACAAGGACACCAATATTTCCTCTTCCGTTTGCTGTGGTCGATGTTCTGGTTGGTGAGAGCAGGAAACAACTGAGTCCTGGAGCTCTCCCCACGGTCACACCGGAGCAGTCGTGTCACTTCTTCCTCTCTATTACACAGTCATGGCGATTATTGTTTCCTCCAAACGAATCGGCAGGTTCGGAAGTCAGGTTATCAAGTTAATGGGATAAGCTGTCGACCCGAGGGCCTCCCGCGGTCCGCTGACATCAATAATATCTGGCGTTGGAAAAGGCGCCTACGCCATGCGAAAAACCAAATAACCTACTGCTGGCACATCCGGACACAGAGCTTTTCCTTTCTTGGTTAAAAAAAAAAGAAGAAGAAGAAGAAGCAATATCCACACGGTCAGCGATCACCGTCCTCTGGTGGACTCAGACACGTCCGCTGGTGGCTAGAAACGCGATTGAAGGTGCGTTTTGAAGCGAGAGTTGGTCGGTGACTGCTCCAGACTGCTGCCCTGTACCTTCACGATCAGTTCGGCTGTCATCCTGTCAGGAAAGCTAGAATAAAGCTACAGACGAAAAAAACACGGGACTTCCTGTTGAACTTTCAAAGTAAAAGCACTATTTTTTTAAAATTCGCTTTTTTGATTGTTTTCCCTACTTTTTTATCTAGTTGTCCACAACATATTTTTTACAACTGTCAGTGAAATTACAGCAATTTTATTAAACCATAGATGTCTGACCATATATGAGGAGATTTATTTTCAAATTCCATTTAAAAAAAAAGGAAAGCACAAGTCAAAATAATAATTATAATTACCCAGCCGTGACCAGCTTGTGAGTTCTACCATTATGGGCAATAAATCATGGCCATAAACATGAAACATACTGCAATGCAACACAGCAAAGAACACTTTAGCAATTTTTTTTAATGATAGCAATGCTACTTAAAGTATCCATCCATCCATCCATCCATCCATCCATCCATCCATCCATCCATCCATCCATCCATCTACATTAATTTAAACTGTCATGTCATAGGAAACATGATATTACTTACTGATTACTTACTGCTAAGGGCAACTGCGGCCCAGGATGTGTCAGTAGTGTATGAATTAATTAATGAATATTAATGAGAACAAGTGAATGCTGGCTCATGAACGGTGTAGCGTCAGTACAGTTCATTTGTTATGATCGTTCTCATTTATTTCATATAGAATCTGTTTAAAATATTGCTGCCAAAAGATCGTTGTTTTACGCAACTTTTTTTTATAAAAAACAAAAAAATAAAAGCTTACATATTTCAGCAACAAATGTTTCCTGTTAAACTCAAATTATATTTTTTTAATATATATTATGTTTTGTTGGTTTTATAAATCTTACAATTAGTTTATGTATTTATAACAACTGATACATAATAATGTAAAATTGTAACTGCAATTGAGCTGACCTGGCAACACTTGTTTGTAATTTTCCTTTATTAAATTACTTATTTTAAGCAAAAAAAATAAATCAGATTTTTTAAAAAAAATACACGCTGCATGTTTAAGTCGATTTATTCGGTGTAAGTTTTATTTTGAAAACAAATTTATCGTACATCCGATCTGAATGACATGGCGGCAGTGCCCACCTCAGGGGGTATAACAGAGAAGAGAGTCCTTTAAGTACTGTGGTGGGGGAGAGGGGGACAGCCAAACACAAGAGTGAGTCTCTGCTAAACTGCTGCAAGTTCTAACAAATGTGTGAAAGAACAAGTTTGCAGCTCTTTTACTTTTTTGTTATGTTTGAGAAAGTCAAAAGCATTTATAGTTTGTATAATTACTGTCACGGTGATGATCGGCCCATATGAAGCCATCATCTACTTAAGGAATGAGACCAGGACACAAGGTTCTTCATCCCTCTGTCATGATCTTCAATAAAGAAGTCAATCAGTGTCCATGATTATGGTACTCTGTCATGAAGAGTGAAGAACATCTCACTGAGCTGAAGCCGTCACTGTGAGACAGAACCAATGGGGGATTTTTTGGTACTGGTATACTGATATACCCTAATCCTAACCCTAACCTTAAGCCTGACCCTAACCTTAAACCTGACCATAACCCTAAACATGACCCTGACCCTAATCCTTAACACATGTAGGAAGTACCACTAGTGTCACATATATCGCCTCAATAATATGTGGAATAAAAGTCATCAAATGTCAAAGATCTGTGTGTGTGTGTGTGTGTGTGTGTGCGTGTGTGCGTGCGTGTGTGTGTGTGGTAGGAGGTTGCCAGCATCTCTGTCCTCTCTGGTGGGCAGAGTGAAAGCCGTTGTGGCATCAGGAGTGCCTTTTTCTCTGAGCTCTATAGGATTAACTACCTAATCTCCCCACTATAAAGGGAGAGTGGAGAAGGGCATAGTGAGCCTCACACACACACACACACACACACACACACACACACACACACACACACACACACACACACACACACACACACACACACACACACACACACACACACACACACACACACACACACACACACACACACACACACACACACAAACACAACAAGAAGTATGCCAGCACATGCACAGTGAGGTGCATGCGTGAAAACATGCGTGTTGCCAGTTCTTCAGTGAATGGTTTTTAACAAGTAATAATTGTTATTAATGATTAATGGGTGTATTAGATTAATCTGCCAAAGTGGCTCCAGATTTTTTTTAAAACAATTCCTTACTATGGTAGAATAGTGTTTTTGCTTCCACTTTCTGACAACACTTTGACAAAAATAACACAATGGCATCCCCTTATGAAGTCTGACCTGCATATAAATGATATTCCAGACCTAATGATCCAAGGAGCTCATGGAAAATACAGTATTTTGAGATACAAATAATAATGTTACAGAATTCAAGTCAGATTGCATTTACATGAAACTCTGGTCATTCAGTCAGATGTCAAAAGTTACTGAGCTGAACCCTAACAAAAAAACCCCAACACAGATTAAATTTTTTTTTCTTGTGTTACCTAGAAACAAACTAATGATATAAAATCATCTGAGTTTAATGCTTTCGTGGCAGGAAGTCATGTTATGCTGGTGAAAGCATCATGCGACTATAGCTTTTATAACCAGTGACGTAACGGTGACTCTGAGCTGCCTTGCTGTGGTATTGTGCTCTCTTTCTCATTCTTGCATGAATGAAAGGAGAAAATATGTTTTTCCGGGACTCAAGGTTACAGGTTCAAAGAAAGTCTCTTACCGCTGGTCGTCAATATGGTCATACCAATCAGGAAAAAACGAAGACACTTGAAAAGCTTTAGAAATGAAGATAAAAGTGTACCATCCTATTGTCAACTGAATAATCAGTTAATAAACATCAGGACTGAAGCCAAGAATATCTGAGAATCTAAAGACTAAACACACTTGAGGAGCAATAATGACTTGTGTGTGTGAGCATGTGTGTACCTGTGCATTCATGAAAGCATAATTCTTCAATTAATATTCTGTAGAGAGCACAATTCTATCATGCCTTCAAGTAACGACTCAAAAATATTTACGTGTTTGTTAATAGTGAGAGACAACTGAACTGCCCATCGTCCACCTGCTGTGGCAGCGTATACCTTCACTGACAGCTGGTGGTTTCCTTATCTTTTGTATCACCGTGGTTGTTTTTGCTAAACAAAATCTCTGTTCAGCAGGAGGTTTACACCTCCTCCTCCTTTTGTTACAGGCTGGCTGGCAGCAGGATGGTGTAACACCTCAAAAACATTATGTTCAGTTCAATGCTTTAACAACAACAATAAATGCAACTAGAAGGACTATTTTTGTTCTGGTAATTTTTGCAGCAAGTTGGAAGATGTGATCATTTATCTGGTGTGTTTTGACCAGATAGAATGTAAAAGAGTGTTCTGTGGTGTCCAGTCTTCAAATTAAGGTCATTTCTCACCTGCCTACAAAATAAGAAATGTATCTAAGGCATCTATAGAAGCTATCAGCAGCGGATCAAATAAATCAAAGTGTTACTGCATCAGCATGTCTGTGTTGAGTGGCACTTCATGTCTGTGTAACGTGAAACACAAGGTCACCTTTACAGCTCCTGTATTCCTCTTTAAGACCTGCAAACATTAACTAGTTCTTGTGAAAAGACAACACAACTCTCATCCTCAGAGCATCTCCTCCGTCCTTTCTGTTCACAGATTCTCATCTGAGCACATGCTGTCTTGTGGAGACCACACACAGACATACATGAAACACATGGACATACCAGCTGTGACACTGAGGCAGCATTTAAATTGCTTTAGTTTGAAAGGTCAAAAAGTATGAATTAGCAAACCGTATCTACTTGATCCCTGTCAGAACAAGAGAAAAACACTGATCTATCCCTGCTTCCACCGTCACTTCAAAACGGTTGTTGTATTTGGGCTGCAAGGGGCCGCATGCACAACAAATTTGTTGCTTACCGCTGCTCCATATTTAAACACTGACACGCAGCATAGCAGAAGTGGAACATCCCGCTGCTTTGGCTCTCCATGTTTCCCATAGATCATTAACATACGTCATGTGGCATCAGCTATTCTGAGACCGTGGAGCAGACTTTGAGCTCTGACTGCGACACAAAAGTTGTTTCCAGGAGTTACTGATGCAATGGAACAGTAGCGTGACGCATCACACCCCCTGACTGAGGAGACAATTCAGTTCAGCTCTTCCAGAAAGCAGTTATTACCCTACCATAACCACACTGGCCCTTTTTATACCCTCTACCTCCAGCGTCCTTCATCCCATGACAATAAGACCTGGCTGTATTATTCTGAGAAGGTAAGTTGTCCAGGTAACAAACAGAATAGTGCTTTCCTTTAGTGTTTACACACAACCATGAGATAACTGGGTTTTATGATATAATATGATCATAAAACATGGACAATAACCAAATAGTTTTATCACTTAGGATCTTTTGTGACAATGTCCATCAGCAGCCAGGCCCCTGAAAGATGAAATGAGTGAACTCAGGAGTGTGAAAAATGGCTGCTTTTCATTCTTCACCACAAGCTCATCAGTTTTCATACCATGGAACCCAGGACATGTGACACACGATGGTTACACCTCCATAAAGTAATATGTGTTCTTAAAAGTGTTAGAATGATGAGATAATTAGAGACACTGATTTGATTGATTGTGTACCCTGTATGGTCGTGTGTAGTACACATATAGGGCTGTAGAATTGTTTGGCTGTGTGCTTTTTTTTAAACCAATACATTCCAAACTGTTCCAAAGATAATCTGTCTTCATGAATTGGTGAACATCATCTGTTCAACTTCATATATTTTTACTGAAACAGTGGAGTAGAGCATTTCATTTCTAGCACATAAGTCAAGAGTGGTCCATTCACCTGCATTCTGAACGCACTCTCATGTCATTTCATGAGCCCACTTTCTTCTGTGATTGACACTGTGTATATTGATATCTGTATCAACATATACACTCCTGAGAGATCTGCCTTTATTACTCAGGATCAGGCCCCTCTCAATACGTGATAGCCTTAGCTGAATTGGATTTATCTCAGACTTACTGGGAGACAGCCTAAGCCTGAGCTTATCCACAACAAACTGTTGTGATCATCAGGAGGAGGTTGGTGCCCCTCTAATTTAACCACCTGTCTAATATACCTGGTGGTAAATATACACAGGAATTCATCCTGAGATGAATGATAGATCGTTTGCTAATATCTAAGTCTGTAATAGACGGATCTTTGATGTAACGCTACAGAACTAGAGGGTTTGCTCTGTGGAGTGTTGAGTGAAGTTGTTGTTCTGCTGCGTGATGAATACGAGGAGAGAGGCAGCAATCACTCAGTTGTCATGCAGTTGAAAGCTTCATCCCCTCTGCTGTGAAAATAATTTGTCATCATCTCACATTGTGGCCATCTGTCTCCCACAGAAGGTGAATAAAATGCATGCACAGTGGGTGTATTTTGTATCTTTGTACTGTGGGAGGTTGTCTGGTTTTTGTTTGCCTGTACATAATAATCCATGGGAGTCAGTCTAAATTAATTGGAATTTTGCAGCACCAGTTCAACCTGCTTACACCAACCCATGAGCCTCAACACGACTAACATACGTACATGTAGTACTGCTACTGGAGGGGTTGTGTCTATCATGGAATTTGACAGCTTTTCTTTGAAGCTCCTCCGGCAGGAAACATTTTCACTTTGCTGGTGAAGAGAAGAAGTCTTTAAATGCGCCGGTGTAATTTGATGTGCTTGCTAGAAGTATGACAGGATGACACCCTAACCCACGCAGACATGGGGAGAACATACACCACACAGAAAGGAATTGCACCAGGAACCTTCATGCTGTGAGGCAACAGCACTACAATAACTGATTCCATAAAGTTGTTATAACATAACCCATTATTTCAGCTCTGCTTTAGCTGACAATATTCTACTGAATGTGTCTTTTATGAATAAAAAAGTCCAGGCAGTCATTCTTTCAGCAGAAAAGAGAACGATTATCTGACATGATGAAGGTATCAAACCTGCAAAGAAAAAACCACACGTAAAAGAAAAGTCACTGTGACATCAACAGACCTGAATGTGCTCATAATGATATTTCTCAACCCTTTCTGCTCTAGTAGTTATAGTTAAAAATTATTGGCACACAGATGCAACCTCAGCGTACCTGAGTCAACCTCCACTTCCTGCTCTGCCTCCCCCACTGCTGTCTTCATCTCTGTTCCTGCCGGGCTCACAGGCAGGTATAAAGTACAGGGTGAGGTTGGACTACTGCTCCTTCACAACAGCCATTATGGCTACCAGTGTCAGGCAGTTATTATGGTGCAAAATAGCTGTGATTAGATGAGCTGAAGCCTTCCATGCAGAGCTCAAGACAAAAATAAGAGGATTGTGAGACAGTGTGTGTGGATGTTTCTGCTCAATGGTTGTCATTTGGTCGCACGTCTTATTCAACACACATAGCTTCTCACGGTGGCCAGAGTGTCAGGAGCGTCATTCAGCTTTCATTCACTGAGAATTTGTAGCTCTCCTAAGCAAATAATGAGATTACATGTTATTTTTGGTTTGCTCAACCCTCAAGTCAATGTTGTTTTTCAGGTGTTAACTTAATTGGGTGGCTGTGGCCAGGCAGGTAGAGCCAGAGGGTCAACAATTTGAGTACTACTCCATTCAAGTCATATTAATGTGCTTATATATATATATATATATATATATATATATATATATATATATATATATATATATATATATATATATATATATATATATATATATATAAATAAAATAATAATCAGAAAATGTACTTATTGTTGACATTATTTATTTATTTATTTTAATCTATTTATTTATTTATTGTTGCCTGGGTTGATGGACAGATTGTGCACAGATTCAGGAACAACGAATGACAAAAAAAACAGGCAGAGACGGTGGGGGGTCAAAATAAAAGAGAGCCTGACTCATCAACATTAGCGTGAGCACAACCAGCATCACCAGAGAAACACACTGAAACTGTGATGAAGATTCACAGAGAAATGTGAATAGTGGTCTCGTGCAGTGACACGACGTGAACTACAATGTATTTTGGGAGTATTACGGGAATTACCCATAACATTGGGAAATGGAAGGAATTACACAACATTAGAGCACATTATTATGTGTGTTATTATTTACAGGAATGTAGTGTTTAAATAACTGTAAACAGCCAAACACCATGGGAAGGTTAAAAAAAAAAGACACTCTTCACCTGTCTGACATAGCGTGATCCCATTATCCACACATGCTCAGAATTCAATGAAATGTCGCACTTTCCTTTTGTGGGCCCTAAAGATGTGAATCTCATAATCGGTTTGTTGAGCCATGCAGACAGGTGTTATGTTCCAGCACCAAAATGAATTCCCTTCTCCTCTGACCACTTTGCTTGCAACTCCATACATTTGTTAAAGTGTGTTAACAATATGTACATTTTCTGATTATTATTCAATAAACAACAGTAGAATAAAATAGTTTACTACTAGGAACATACAGTAATTCACTGACAATGCTGTGCTTATTAGTCTGTTGTACACTTAAACAGACACACTAACCCTAACTTTATCTTTTATTCAGTCATTAGTTAATGCTTAATTCATCTCTTCAGACCCTCCTTTAACAACTCCTGGCTCTGCCATCGACCATCATTGACGAGACAGACGGGTCTTGATAACAGTCATTCGGATATGAATAGCACTGACCACACCTCACAGAGGTCAGAGGTTGAGGCACCGCCAACACCAATAAGCCTCTTGGGTGAGAGGTGAAACGTCTTCAAGGAAAGTCCAGTGGATTGATTTAAACAACTTTAGATAACCATGACCTGAATGAAAGAGAACCTACACAGACATTTTAAATAGATTAATGTTGCCTTTATGATAAAGTATACGGAATTAAATCTGGTATCATGAGACAAGAGATGTGTTTTCAGTTATGTCTGTACACTTGTATTATTATTATTATTATTATTATTATTATTATTATTATTATTATTATTATTATTATTATTATTATTATTATTATTATTATTATTATTATTGTTATTATTGTTATTATTGGTATTATTATTATTGGTATTATTATTATTGTTGTTGTTGTTGTTGTTGTTGTTGTTGTTGTTATTGTTATTATTATTAGAGGAAAAGATGTTATTGTCATCCTCTATTGAACCATTGCCTGGCGTGTCCTCTGTATGGGTGCAATTCTTCCCAATGTCCACTCAGCATTAAACGTTACTCACTCTGATGATTTCAGCTGATTACAATTCAGTTACTGTAATGAATGTGCTTGATGCTACAGGAAGTAGAAGACATTAGTTTATGACAGTCTGAGAATGAAATCCTCTGGAACGGATCTACTCATAATAGCACTTTCATCGTCCACTCTTCCAACTGTGTCCGCGCAAACTCTTCCTGCCACCTCATTATGGAGGCTAAAAGCTATGTAAAGCTACAGAGCTTGACGGAAATTATCCATAACATTGGAAAATATAGCTATCCTTCTAGCTTTATACTGTAATATTGGCAATCCAAGTTTACTTTCTGTGAAATATTCAGCCATATTCTTATTAATGCTACTGTTATTTACACATTACTGTTATTGGTTGTTTACCGTTTTTACCAGCAATAAAGGAACTGTTGTTTCTCGTACACTTTCTGATTTAGAGAAAAAATGCATTCATAACTTTTTTAAATCTAACAATGCGAATTTCATCCTTCTGGTGAAAATTGATAAGATGACTTAAAATGGTAGCTTTGGTTTCCATAATAGCTTCTCTGTTTCATCTGTTTAATGTAAAAGCGTATGAAGCTAACTCCTGATTGGAATATCTTTTTTGTCTCTATTTACTGTATAATTACTGTAAATCAACCCTATAAAGGATGATGGAAAGACCCGATCACCTCGTTCAGTCTTTTTACCCTCTCATCTCCC